>NW_024081524.1:173662-311653 GCF_003009895.1 Hyaena hyaena | reverse complement strand
GGGGTGGGGGGTGGGGGGGTGCGGGGTGGGGGGGGTGGGGAGGTGAGGGGGTGCGGGGTGGGGGGGTGGGGGGGTGCGGGTGGGGGGGGTGGGGGCTCGCGCCACCTGCACGGACCAGCCCCCATGATTACAACGGCTTCCTACCTAGGAGGACCGAGTCTCCTCGTCCTGAAGCTTCACGAAGCCAGAGCAAAGGGAAAGGGAGTCCTCTGAGAACTCGCCCTTCACATTTGGCAGTGGGAAATCGATCAAAATGTTCTTTTTAAGGCGAAACGTTGAGCTCCTACCGACCTACCAATTAGTGGCGAAAAGGGGCCAGACCCAGACTGCGCAGGCGCATTGCCTCCCGCGCCCGCGCGGGCGACCGTCCGGCCTCGGCCCTACGCGCGCGCGCCTGCGCGGGGCCGGGGGGCGGGGCCCTCAGGCGTCCCGGTTGCCTAGATACCTCTGCGAAACAATCGGTGCGGCTGGCGCGTCCCGGCCGCAGCGGGAAGAGGCAGTTGGCCTTCAGTTTCCGAGGAGCCCGAAGAGGAGGAGCGGGTGAGAGCCCCGGCCGGCAGCCCCGGACCCCGCGAGGCCCGCCTCCTGGCCCGCCCCCAAGCCCGGGAGCCCGCCCCCGGCCCCGCCACAGACCCCCGGTCCCCCGCCAGGCTCCGGGTCCCGGGGAGGCAGGGCGGCCCGGCCCTGGAGCTGCGCCTGCGCCCCGAGGCTCACGCTCTACCCCCGCCCCCTCCGCGCAGCACACCTTGGTTCTTCGCAGCCTGGTACCGGCCTGCGGAGAGCGATGCCGCTTCCCGACACCATGTTCTGCGCGCAGCAGATCCACATTCCCCCGGAACTGCCGGACATCCTGAAGCAGTTCACCAAGGCTGCGATCCGCACCCAGCCCGCCGACGTGCTGCAGTGGTCCGCGGGGTAAGCGCCTGGGGGAGCCGGCCGCCCCGCGTGGTGCGCCGCCCCGACACCCGTCCCGGCGCCCTTTCCTGCAAAGCAATGGCAGCTCCCTCGTGAGAGAGTGGTACTTACTCAGACTAACACTTACAGAGCAGTTGCATCGGGTGAAAAGTTTCTGCACTGTGTTCTCTAATGAAACCACTGCAGACCCTCCCTGTATGTTCTTTGTAAAACGATTTTTACAGGAAGGAATCTTACGGCCAAGCTCCTCGCCCGAGAGAATCCTCCCCGGGTTAGGCACCTGGGTCATTTTATTAGAACGCAAACGACCCAGGTCATATCGGGGTAATTTCCCCAAGGCTGCTGTGAGGGTTAAACTTTGCCCAGCCTGCTGCAGAGAAGGCGGACGTTCCTTGCAGCAAACATGCTATTTCCCGGAAGACATTCATAAGTTTAAAGTTACAAAGCCAATAGACCTTAAAACCATTCAAATAAACCCATTTGGTTTTGAAAGGAAAGTTCTTTGCCCCTTTTCAGAAGACAGGCTTAGAAACTCAATTTTGTGATCACAAGAACCGGTATAAATATAAATGTTTTAGTAACCGGCCTGTCCCGTTTCCCTCACTTGTAAAACCAAGGTGAACACTAGTTCCCTCTGGCTGCCCTAACGAATCACCACAGAAGTGGATCGATCAGAACAACAGGCATGTATTCTGCTGTGGAGGCTGACAGTCCAAATTCAGTTTCGCGGGGCTGTAGTCAGGCTGTCGGGGCTTTTCTCCGGGGGCTCTCGGGAGAGTCCAGTCCCTTGCCTTGCCTTTTCCACAGTCTGGAGCCGCATTCCCTGTGTTCGGTGGCTCGTGGTCCCTTCACCCTTAAAGCCAGGAGTGTAGCGTCTCCAGGACTCTCCCTCTGCCTCCCTCTTCCAAGCACACCAGTGATTACATTCAGGGCCCCTCAAGAAAGTTCAGGGACACAGTTCTCCCATCTCGGAATCCTCACCTCTACAAAGTCCCTGTTACCGTGTGAAATGAGACCCACAGTTTCCAGCATTAGGACCTGGATATCTATGAGGCTCTTCTGGAACCTACCACACAAGGCTGCTTATTAACCCAGTGTTTTGCCTTGTGACGGACACTTCTGTTAGTTGCTTCTCAAAGAGTCTCCCTGGGTTCTTGCCAAAAAAATTATGGCCTCTGGTTTTAACCGTTAGGAAAGCATCAACGAAAGAAAGGACGCGTAAGAGTGTACCTGTACTTGACAGAACACTCCAACATTGAGTCACTTTTTTTCTTGGAACATTAAATTATTTTAGTTTAGGCTTCACTTTAACTTAAGTGGCGTAACCGAGAACTTTCTGGATGTGCCATGCAACCATTTTCCCTCAGGAATAATTTTGGAAGGGGCGCCTGGGTGGCTCGGTCGTTTGGGCGTCTGACTTCGGCTCAGGTCATGATCTCATGGCCTGTGAGTTCGAGCCCCTCATCGGGCTCAGTGCTGACAGCTCAGAGCCTGGAGCCTGTTTCAGATTCTGTGTCTCCCCCTTTCTCTTCCCTGCTCATGCTCTGTCTCTCTCTGTCTCTCAATAATAAATAAATGTTAAAAAAAACAAACAAACCAATTTTGGAGTTTAGGAGTAAAAGCAAGCATTCACTAGGGAGTGTGTGTGTGAAATGGGCTCAGCCAGGTCCCACACAATCTGTGAGGGACAGATGTTGTCAGAAGAGGGCAAATTGGTCTTTGAAGTTATGACAAGGTAAGGGTGGCCTGGGTGGCTCAGTCAGTTAAGCATCCAACTCTTTAAAAAAAAATTTTGGGGTGCCTGGGTGGCTGAGTTGGTTAAGCGTCCGACTTTCGCTTAGGTCATGATCTCGTGGTTCGTGGGTTCGAGCCCCGCGTCGGGCTCTGTGCTGACTGCCAGCTCAGAGCCTGGAGCCTGTTTCAGAGTCTGTCACTCACTCTCTCTCTGACCCTCCCCTGCTCACGCTGTCTCTCTCTCTCTCTCTCCTAGAAATAAATAAAACATTTAAAAAAATTTAAAAAAAAATTTAATGTTTGTTTATTTTTGAGAGAGAGAGAGAGAGACAGAGTGCAAATGGGGGAGGGTCAGAGAGAGAGGGAGACACAGAATCCCAAGCAGGCTCCAGGCTCTGAGCTGTCAGCACAGAGAGCCACGCAGGCCTTGAACTCGCAAACCTCGAGATGATGACCTGAGCAGAAGTTGGTTGCTCAACCGACTGAGCCACCCAGGCGCCCCAAGCAACCAACTCTCAATTTCGCCTCGGGTCTTGATCTCACAGTTTGTGAGATTGGGCCCCTCAGTGGCCTCTGGTACTGACAGTGCAGAGCCTGCTTGGGATTGTCTCTCTCTCTCTCTCCCTCTCTCTGCCCCTCCCCTGCTTGCACATACTCTCTCTCAAAATATATAAATAAATGAACAAACAAACAAAACTTAGAAAAGGCAAGCCAGGGGTATTCCAGGAAGAGGAATGGCATCTATGCAAAGGGACGCCCATGAAGGTAACTGCGGGAGACTTCAGGAGGCCTTCAGGTTGAGGCTCTTTACAGATGAGGCCTCAGGTGGCAGAGGCGACTCAGCCTGCCCCGCCCCCTGCCTGTGTGCTCTGATGCAGCAGCTGGTTGGCTATACATTATTATGTCACCTGCGCGTGTGCAGTGTGACCGGGGCAAGACGTGGTCCAGGGCGGAAGGCCACTTTCCGCGACGCGCGCCTCCAGGGAATTCACACATCGGGGCTCTCCCCAAACATGGGCTTTCTCAGCCTTGGCACTGTTGACGCTTTGGACAGGACAGTTGCTTGGGGTGGGGGGGTGGGGGTGTCTGGGCACAGCAGGACCCATAGGACCCCCTCCTGTGACAGCCGAAAATGTCTCCAGAAATTGCCAGTGCCTTCCGGGGTAGCCGACGGGGGAACCGTTGAGGACCACGGCTTTAGAGGCCGTGGGGAGCTGGGGGATTGGCTTGATCGGTGATGACGAATAAAGCCCCAAAATAGGTGAAAACCCTAATTAGGAGCAGTATGACAAAGCTAAGCACCCATGCCTCCCCCGTCACCTTAGATCTTCCTGTCCACCTTTGTCTCTTACTGCTGCCCTCGTGTTAGGTCACGAAATATGGGTGCAGAGAGGAAAAGGCGGTGAGGTTGAAAATTTCTTGTAGCCTCTCAAATATCTAGCTACAGCGTCTTTGTTGCATAATCAGAGATGTTTCTAGTTATTCATATCTTTTTTTTTTTTTTAAGTTTATTTTTGAGAGAGAGAGAGCTGGGGAGGGGCAGAGAGAGAGAGAATCCCAAGGAGGCTCCGAACTGCCAGCACAGAGCCCAGTGTGGGTCTCGGACTCCTGAAACGCGAGATCGTGACCTGAGCTGAAATCAAGAGTCGGACGCTTAACCGATTGAGCCACACAGGCCCCTCGTTATTCATATCTTTTCAATTATGACCTGAAGGCCTGGTGGATGATTTACGATTCATTTTACTGTGTATGTTGTTTCTTTTAGTCATGTTGGCCGTCAGAGCTGCAGTGACCCTGCCGCAGTGGCTGGCCACCTCCTGCTCGCCTGGCGCCTTCCCCCCATCCCCCCCCCACCCCGGACCAAAGCCAAGTGTGTGCCCCCCTCCTGACCTGCTGCCCTGAACCGGTTCCATACCCTCACTTGTCCCACTAGACGTGGTATTCGTGCCAGTATAAGCACCAATATTCACATCCCAGAAAGGAACAATTAAATGGGAAAAAATACTAAAACAATTACCAAGTTGTTATTAATTACTAAATTAATGAAATTGATTGCTATTGCTAAATTGTTAAATTTAGTAAAGCAGTTTACTAAAAAATTACTTTAAAAAGGGTACCGGGCAGGACCCATGAAGGGTGAGGGGGGTGTGACTTGGAGGACCGGAGGGTTGGTCCCCAGTCAGGCAGATGGGTGTCTTCCCTGATCTGGGACCGTGTCGTGTTGAACCGAGATGGCTGAAGTCAGGCCCCTTGGAAAGCGGCCAGGACAAGCAAAGGGAAGACCAAACGCCAGCTGTCAGAGTGGAAGGACTGGACTGTGACATTGCCCTTGGGTCACCGTTGTCCCAAAGCTCCCGCCTCCTTTGGCAGCATTCCAGGACCCCTCACAGCTTTTGCTTGATGAGATGAGAACACGTGTGTCGGCAGCCCCCGCCCCTCACCGCCGTGGCCTGATGGCCAGGGGCACATTCAGCCCGTTGCAGCCTGAGCTCAGTCCCCCTAGGGGCCCTGCAACAGGGATTGCCATTATCGGTTTTACAGACAGAGAAACTGAGGCACGCAGAGAGGCTTAAGTTGTAGAGCTGAGTAGAGGAGTCAAGACCCCCGGAGGGGGATCCCAGGCCCTGGGGGTCATTTAAGAAACCTCACTGATTACAGTGCTTTCTGTGTATCTGATGGGATGTCTGTCGCCATTAGGTACTTTTCAGCTTTGTCAAGAGGAGATCCACTTCCGGTCAAGGACAGAATTGAAATGCCCGTGGCCACTCAGAAAACAGACACAGGCCTGACTCAAGGACTCCTGAAAGTTTTGCACAAGCAGGTATGAGAGGGTCCCTTATCCGTCAGCCCTACGAGGTGAAGCGTGGCCAGCTGCGGTAACGCGCCACGTCACCTCCTTGAGGCCTCCGTTCCCGGTGCAGACCTGCGAGGTGTTTTCAGAGGAGGAATCTTGTACTCGGTGGTCTTTCTCTAGGTTAAAGACCCCCACGTGGCTGTTTGCGATTAGATTGTCAGAAAGGGAAATACAATTTTCTTCTAAATCCTGTGTTAAAACACGAGATGCCCCTGGACTAAAAGTCTGAAACTTCAACTCCAAGCGTGGGGGCTGCAAGTCTCTTCTTGAAATATGTTTGTACAAATTTTGTATGTGCTAAAGAAATAATTTGCCGCTGCGTTAATCTGAACGGCAGATTAGTGTCCGGTGTCCAGTCATCCAGAGAAGCCTGGGCGTGGGCGAGGCCCTTCCTGGCACCTTCCTGCCCAAGAGCCAGGGCTCTCCTGACCCACCACACGGCTTTCAGAGAAACGAGTTACTGGGGAGTGTGTTACCCAGCCAGGTTTGGCAATCGTGATGATTGGGCTGTGATGCTAAAAATGACATTGGTGGTATGACCTTGGCCTTTTTTTTTTTTTGATGTTTTTATTTATTTCTGAAAGAGAGAGAGAGAGAGACAGCATGAGCAGGGGAGGGTCAGAGAGAGAGACACACACAGGCTCCAGGCTCTGAGCTGTCAGCACAGAGGCCGACACAGGGCTTGAACCCACGAACTGCGAGATCATGACCTGAGCCGAAGTCGGACACTTAACCGAGTGAGCCACCCAGGCGCCCCTGATCTTTATCTTTAAAGGGATTTGTCCCCCTTATACATTTGGGACTTACCATGCTTCTGGGCAGGATTCTGAAAATATGATTATTCCATGGCTTTCTCTGTCTTGAGGGAAACATGAATAACCATCTACAGGGGTAGCTTGGGAGAAGACAACGCTAAAAATTGCTCAGAGCACGTCTCATAGAAGGCGATTAGCAGATCGCAGTAGTTCCCCATCCTCACAGATTGTTTAAAATAGTGGAAGGAGGGGCGCCTGGGTGGCTCAGTCGGTTGAGCTTCTGACTTCGGCTCAGGTCATGATCTCACAGTTCGTGGGTTCGAGCCCCACATCGGGTTCTGTGCTGACGGCTCAGAGCCTAGAGGCTGCTTCAGATTCTGTGTCTCCCTCTCTCTCTGACCCTCCCCTGCTCATGCGGTCCCTCTCTTTCAGAAGTAAATAAAAAACATTAAAATTAAAAAAAAATAGTGGAAGGAATGAGTTTGTTTTCAGTTTTCAAATTTCTTCCATTTAACCACTGACACACGGAGCGGGTTGGATTTGAAATGTTTTTATTTTATTTATGGAGGTTTGTTTTCTGTTGTGAAGCACTTCACACGGACCGCAGAGCGTCACCTACCTGGCGTGCGTATGCCCTTTGTCCGAAGTCACAACGTTAGGCCATGTTTGCCTCACAGCCCTTTTTCCTTTCGAGAATTACAACGTGCTGATATCCGCCCGCTGCCAACACGCACCCCCCTCCCCGCTGTCCCAGGGCGCACTGTGTTGTGAAGTCAGAGCGTGTCATTGCCCAGCATGCAATGGGGACGTGTCTAAGCTGTCATAAACATTATATTTCACAGGCTTTTAAAACCTAAAGAAGACTCGTAGACATGAAAACTTACACATTTTGTCACCCTGTGGTTTCCGTGCAGTGCGGCCACCAGCAGTATGTGGAGTTAGCAGATCTGGAGCAGAAATGGAAAAATCTGTGCCTGCCCATAGAAAACTTCAGAACTCTGCTGCAGTTGGATCCTTGTGAAAACAAAATCGAGTGGATAAAATTTTTAGCGCTTGGATGTAGCATGCTTGGTGGGGTACGTACCTACAAGTAGCGTGTTAATAACTCTGGGTAATCGCGGGCCTGGCTTGAAAATAACGTAGGGGTTTCAGGAACTGAAGGAAACACTTTCGTTACTTTAGTCACTTTGTCTAAGAGAAGCAGGTTTTTTTCTCAAAGACTGTTGTGGTTTTTTAATGTTTGTTGATTTATTTAGAGAGAGAGAGAGAGAGAGAGAGTGAATGAGGGACAGAGAAGGGGAGAAAATCCCAAGCAGGCTCCATGCCGTCAGTGCAGAGCCTGACACGGGGCTCAAACTCATGTACCTTGAGATCATAACCTGAGCCGACATCAGACGCTTAACTGACTGAGCCACCCAGGCGCCCCTGATCATCTTATTTTTAGGTTTGCAGTTATTTTAAGCATTTTTAAAAATGCTTATTTATTTTGAGAGAGAGAAAGAAAGCATGAGTAGAGGAAGGAAAAAAGAGAGGGAGAGAGAATCCCAGGCAGGCTCCATGACGTCAGCGCAGAGCCCCATGTGGGACTCAATCTCAGGAACCATAAGGTCATGACCCTGAGCTGACACCAAGAGTCAGACGCTCAACCGACCATTATTTAAGCTAATTAAATAAATTAATTTAAATTAATGTAAATAAAATAATTACAGTTATTTTAATTTGCAGAAGTTAAATTCTTAAAAATTCTTCAATTTTAAAGTTGTTAACAGGAGATAAAATATATAGATCCTATTAAAAGGCATTTAGGTTTTAGAAGAGAATGCATCGATGACTTTTTATTAAACTACACACCGTTTGGTAAACAGATACTATGGTTTCCTCATCGGTGGGAAGAGGTGTAAAGTTATTTTATGTTTGAGTTAAAATATATGGTTAGTAGGTGACAGATACAGTGCAATTTTGCTTATGTTCAAGTACGACCCTCAGGAACGAAGACCCAGACGACCCTCCGACTCCCCAGGTAGGGGCGTCTCTGACCCGAGGGGGGCTGGGAGAGGAGGTACAGGACTTGTTTGGGAGTCTGGAAGCCGGCTCTTCAGCTCCATGTTTAGGTCTGTGTGAGACACCGGGGTCCAGGGAGGGGAGAGTTACACTGTCCACTTGCGAAGAAGCGGTTTTTAGGAGGCGAGGTGGACCCCTCACTGCCGAGAGGGGCACGTGTCTGCACCGCAGGGTGTAACTGGGTGGTTCACAGTCCCTGCTTCACAGTCCCCGCTTCACGCCGCACACTCATCTCCGGTTGTAATTTTAGAGAATCGCTGTGTGTAAGAAACTCCTACAAGCCGCACATGATCACTGACACCGACAGTGCGCTGCTGCTGATGGCCTGCGCTCTCTTCCTGTCCCCTCCCCACTGCCCCCCACCCCCACCCAAGCCACTGCTATCCCAAATCTCATGCTTCCTGGGGGCCACATACATTCCCCAAGAAATACATTATCTCGGGGCCCCTGGGTGGCTCAGTTGCTTAAGCATCCGACTTTGGCTCAGGTCATGATCTCGCAGTTCATGAGTTCGAGCCCCACACTGGGCTCTGTGCTGACAGCTCAGAGCCTCGAGCCTACTTCAGATTCTATCTCTGTCTCTCTCTGTCTGCCCTCCCCCACCCCGCTCATATTCTGTGTGCCTCTCTCTAAAATAAACATTAAAAAAATAAAAAAGAAATAAATACATTATTTTATGTTCATTGGTTTCAGCTTTATGAAAAGATAATTCTGTTGTTAGTAATCTGCTGGAACTTCTTTTCACTCCCAGTTAGCTTTCCATGTCTGTCGCCTGTATCATTACAGACTGCGCTAGGCCATGCATTGCCTCTGCTGTGTAATAGCCACTTTGTGGTGTGCCATGGTTTGCTGGTCTGCTCAGGGCCCCAGTGAGAAACTGGGAGACCCCAGTGCAGCCTGGTGCTGGCTGGATGCTGCGTAATGAGCTGCACAGGTGCCCAGTGTGTCTCCACCAGCAGCCCCGGGGACCCTCCCGCAGCAAGGCTGGGCCCCAGTGTAACCAGGGGATGGGGTATTGAGGTGGGAAAGACAAAGACAGATTTCATTACTGAAGCTTTCTTCATCTGGAAACTCCTCTGAGAGCCAGATTTGCATAATATAAAATTAGCATCTAATATCTGAATTAATGTTCATGGTGTAGTGAAATTTAGATCTTCACAATGAGACAGTAGAATATTTCGGGGCACCTGGGTGGCTCAGTCGGTTAAGCGTCTGACTTCGGCTCAGGTCATGATCTTGTGGGTCATGGGTTCGAGCCCCATGTCAGGCTCTGTGCTGACAGCTCGGGATTGGAGCCTGCTTCGGATTCTGTGTCTCCCTCTCTCTCTGACCCTCCCCTGCTCACGCTGTCTGTCTGTCTGTCTCTCTCTCAGAAATAAATAAAACATTAAAAAAATTAAAAAGAAAGTAGAATATTTCATATTTTGGAGGACCCACCTTTGTAATTTTCACTTCCGCAAGCCTGAAGATTAAGCACTGAATTGAAACCAAGCCAGAGCAAGAGATAGGGTCTCTCGTCCATGTGTCAGGTGGACACTAGGTGGAGACATTTGGTCACCTTCTGAACGGAACCCTGGGCAGGGACTGGGACACCAGCCTACATGCCTCTCCTTTCCTCCTGGAATAAGTCTCTCATCCTTGCTGGTCAGTGTGGGGTCCTGGCCTGTGCCCTGAGCCAGGCCACCTCGGCCGTAGAGTTTGCTGTGAGCTGTGGACTCGAGCCAGGCATTTGGGGAAGGCCCTCCTCCTCCTCCTCCTCCCCATCCCCTCCGGTCCACCAGCCGCACAGGTGTTGGGGGGACTGGGGAAAGGGGAGGGGGGCATTTGCTCTGCCCTTGCCTGCCCCTCCCCGGCCCCCCAGAGTACAGACAGCCTGGGGCGGCCAGGCTCACAACGCTGTGACTTGGAGAGGACAGTTTTGGTGTAGCGAGCGAGCATCTTAGCATTTATCTTTATGCTTTTTAGAACAGCTTCAGAAGTTGGGGCGCTTGGGTGGCTCGGTTGGTTGAGTGTCAGATTTCAGCTCAGGTCATGATCTTGCTGTTTGTGAGTTCGAGCCCCACGTCGGGCTCTGTGCTGACAGCTCTGAGCCTGGAGCCTGTTTCAGATTCTGTCTCCCTGTCTCTGCCCCTCCCCCAGTCCCTCTCTCTCTCTCAAACATAAATAAAACAAAAATATTTTAAAAACCTTCAGAAGCGAGGAGACGGAGCAGTGAAGTGGAGGAAAGGACAAGTAATTTTCAGTGGATTACTGCCCATTCACTTTTCCACAGAGGACTTCCGTTCAACTGGAGTCTGGTCGCTATGTCAACACAGAGGGCTCTGCTCTGCTTCCTCCGCCCACGGTCCCTGCGTGGCTGGTGGCAGACACATTCTCCCTGCTCTTCACTTCCTCTTCAAAATCACCGGCCAGAGGAATCAAGTTCAAGGTCTCTATGAAGACTAGAACCTCTACGTAAATTTCAGAGTCCTGTGAATCCTTCCTTGCTTCACAAATGTGTGTTGAGCACTGCTCTGTGCTGGGCCCTGTCCAGGGCGAACAAAACAGGCGGGCACCCCTTGCCACCGCCTCGCTTACCGTGTCGGGAGCTACCGATGCAGAAAAGGGGCGGTGGGGGCTGCCTGGGGCAGGCGGGACGTGGGCTGGTGCACCAGTGACCCCTGCCCTCTTCTCCAGTGCTGTGCGATGCCTGCCTGGCAACATGGCAACAGTTTATATTGTGATCTTTATCTTTACGTTTCTGCAGCACCAGCAATGAGCCTAAGCATTAAAGCAGTGGATCAAAATTCTTCGCTATGTTTTTTAAGCTTGAAGACCTTTGAACATAAAGAAGCTGTGAATGAAGCCCCCCATGGCCCCCACGCTGACGGAGGAAGCCCGTAACGGCAAACCGCCAGCCCGAGTCTACGCAGCCCCTGAGAAGCGTGCACCTTGCTCTGCGTCCAGCATGCGTGTGTGAGTGGAACACGATTTTCCGTCCACACCACAGTGCTTACACCCAGGCATCACATCCAGGGTTCTCACCACGAGCGGGGACATTCGGCGCCTTCGTCTCTGTTCTCCTTACTCCTCCGAGCAGCCGGCTGCGGAAGGGCCCGTCCTGAGCCGTGGAGGGAGGCTCCGTGACGCAGCTGTTGGTGACTCAGATTGGAAGTGGCTGAGCGGGATTTGAACGCAGACCGCGGGCTCCGCGCTGCCAGCGCACGGCCACCGGGCTCCCTGGTGACTCCGTAGCCCCAGGAGTGTGCCGCCCTCAGGCTGGGCCGCCGTATGAGAGCCTGCAGCTCCCTGTCTCAGAGAATAGCAGCTCCCAAGGATTATCATTAATGTCACTTGATTTCCTAAAATGATTTTTACTCGGAAAAGCTTGCAACGCCGGCCTCCTAACAGGGCTCACTTGGAAATCTTAGGATGTTGTCCAAGCACAGTGGTGCTTCCTCTTCCTCATGTTGGGTTTGGTGTCCCGGACCCATCCCAGTGATGGAGTCCGGGCTCGCGCACTTATTCAGGCTTCCCAGCTGGGCCTCTGAGCCCATTCGGAGGTGACCACGAAGATTCCTTTTACCATCGGGCCGCCGAAAAGAACCAGCCCCCCGCCCCCACCATGGGTGGGAGCCTCAGGTCGCAGACAAGTTTGGTAACCGCGTCCTGCAGCAGAAGGACTGCTCTTGGGCCCCCGGGCTCCCCGGCCCCCAGCACCAGTCACCCCCCTGCTGAGGGAGGGTCTCCCCCAGGGGGAAGAAAGAGGTGGGGTGCACCCCACCCACACGCCCCCACTGGCCTTGGGCCTGTGCTCACACGGGGACCCTCCATCCTCCCTGGACGGTGACGTGGGCAGCACCCGCCCTCACCAGCGGGCTTCTCCTGAAGACCGAGTCCCGCCACCTTGAAAATACCCATCTGCCACCTTCACCTGCGCGAGTCCCCGGACTGGACTGCGTTTTAGATGAGAAAACCCGCGAGGATTAAGGGAAAAGGTCCTCAGACTTTTTAAAAGTGAAATTTGGGGTTGGTAGCACTGCGTGAAGCCACCAGGCCGCGCCTCCGAGGAGACCCCCCTTCTGTTTAAGGGACCAATCAAGAAGTTACACGGATTGTCACTTCCCGCCCGCCACCAGGGAACCTGGGGCGGTGTGAGGTGGCTCTGTCGTGTCATCACAAGAGCAGCTCAAACTGTGAGACAGAAGCTTCCACAGGACGGACACCCGGAAGCTGCTCCGGAGATGGCAGGCGGCCGCAGGCTCGTCTTTCCGTCACGTCTCCGCCTTAATCGCATGCGGCGGCTCAGCCTTAGGTGCCCGGCCAAGACCAAGTGCGGCCACGCCTTCCAGGACAGCTCGTGGCTGGAGACTGGGTCGGGGCAGGGGACCGGAAGGGGGGTGCCTGCCCACGTGGGTCCTCTGGCCGGTGAGCCCCCCCTTGGGGGCTGAGAGATCTGGCTCAGGCACAAAGCCACGCACGTTGCTTTACGAACCTGTGTGCACGTAAACGGATCACTGCACACCTCACTGCCAGAAACGTTAACGCCGGCAGCGTGGCCAGGCCCTCGCGAAGGCTGTGATGCTGCCATGTTTTGATGTGTTTTCCCCCTAAAGACCTCCTCCTTGGAACCACCGTGACGCAGACCTCTTGTGCTTGCTCCGTGCACTGCGTCAGTCCCCATCGTCCTTCCTAAGGCTTTCAAGTGGCCGTAGGCCCCGGAGGGTGTGGGAAGTGGCTTTCCAGATGTTTGGAGCCCCGGCTGTGGCGATGGGGGGCTCTGGGCTGGGCAGCCCTTCTCTCCAGCCCCCAGCCCAGCACCTGGAGACCCCCCCCCCTCCAAAGGTGGCAACGCCCCCCACCCCCCACTCCGCTGCCAATCCCCGGTGACTCTTCACGGTCGTGAGGTGGGGTGCGGTGCTCCCGCCCTGCGGACTTCACCTCGGGCCAGCCGCTCAGACTCTGGGCCCCACTGACTTCCTTGTAGTCTTTCCCCGTCTCCCTGCTGGAGACATGAGGCATCTTCTCTGGCGAGAAGCTGGCCGAGCTCCTGGAGCCCCGAGGGGGTGCAGTGCTGTGTGGTGAGAGGGTCTGCGGAGAGCCAGTCGCAAGGCCCCGGGTCGCCCAGCAGCCTCGGTCAGGGCGGGGGCAGGCCCTGCACCATTCGGGCCTCTGGATGAGGCCAGAACCCTGGCCAACACCTTGACTGGAGCCCTGGATGGCCCAGCTAAGCAGGGCCGACTCCTGACCCACAGAAACTTCGAGATAGGAAACAGGGCTCCAGCCATTTGTGTGTCCCTCAGGTGTCAGGCTTGTCCCCCTACACAGTCTCGGTCCCAGTGAAGCAAGTCCACGTGTGACCGTCCCGCCTGTGTTTTTCTCGCTCTTTCCTCCTAAGTGCAGCCCCTAAATGTTAACAGCCTGCTCTCTGCAGGGGAGAAGGGCCCCAGCTTGCAGTGTTAGCCCACGGATGGGGCGTAAATGCTCCCACCATGGCTGGTTTCAGGCCACCAACGGGAGGTCAATCCTCTCAAAAAACTCCTAGAAATTCAAGAGTCCCCAAGAGCTGCTCCCCCTGCACACAGGCCTGGTCCCTGCGTCCCCACGAGTCTCCTGTGAGGCCACCAGGGATCGGATACAGTCTAGCACTGAGCAGGGGCCATCTTTGCGGGCCTCCCCCACCATGAGTGCATTTCCTTGAGCGCCCCCCCTCCCCCAGCTCGGAGGGAGAAGCCTGCTCTGAGCTTGTGCCTTGCAGGAGGGTGACGGCTTCTCCAAGGCCTGGCTTTCAGGCACAAAGTCAAAGTATCGGCGGCCGGGGAGGGGGTGGGGCGTGACTGAGCCAGGCACAGGGAGGCACAGTGCGCCTACACGGAGGCCCATGGGGCTCTGGTCGGTGACCGTCAGCTCCGTCCCCTGGGCACGTGGTGGCGCTGAAGGGGCTGGTGGGTTCTGTGCTGGCTCAGGGCCCATCCTAAGGGGGCTGATGCTTCCTCATGCCCGGAGAGCCGTCTTCATTTTATTTAGTTATTATTATTTTTTAAAATGTTGTGTTTATTTCTGAGGGAGAAGAGAGACAGCGTGAGCAGGGGAGGGTCAGAGAGAGAGGGAGACACAGAATCTGAAACAGGCTCCAGGCTCCGAGCTAGCTGTCAACACAGAGCCCGACGCGGGGCTTGAACCCATGAACCGCGAGATCATGACCTAAGCGAAAGTCGGACGCTTAACCGACTAAGCCACCCAGGCGCCCCTTATTTAGTTATTTTTTAAAGTTTATTTATTTAATTATTTTGAGAGAGAAAGTGCGAGTCAAGTAGGGGCAGAGAGAGAGAGAGAATCCCAAGCAGGCTCCGTACTGCCAGTGCAGAGCCTGACATGGGGCTTGAGCTCGTGAACTGTGAGATCATGACCTGAGCAGAAACCAAGAGTCAGGTACTCAACCAACTGAGCCACCACCCAGGTGCCCCCCCCCATTTTAATATAAAATAAAATCTGTGGATTAGCATTCTCTTCAGACCAATTGCAGCCTGATCAAAACTTCCTTTTCCGTCTCTTTGTTTATGGCAATCGTAACTTGACCTACTTCTTCATACAGATGGAGGAGAACATGCTCTTTGGAGCATTTCTGTAAAATACACTCAGGTGTTTTCTCTGCTGGTGTTTTGGGCTTTCATGTCAGCGATTCCGAGTAGTAATTGTCCCCCCCCCCGCCCCGTCTGTGGTGCTTCTAGTCACTGAACACGTCGATGAAGCATCTGTGTGAGATCCTCACCAGCGACCCCGAGGGCGGGCCCGCGAGCATCCCATTCGAGACTTTCTCCTACGTCTACCGTTACTTGTCCAGAATGGACTCGGACATCCCCGAGGCGGACATAGAGTCCTATCTCGCCACTTTAAAGGACACTGCGTGAGTATGAGCGCTCCCTGCAATTCGGGTCTGTTCTGTATGTTAGAGAAGGTCCTTTCTCCCTCCCTCTTTTCTCTCGGACAAGTTTGTTCCTGCGCATCCTGCCGGTGCTGGGAGGGAAGGGCCACACACACACACACACACACACACACACACACACACACGGTGTCCCAAGTGGGACACGGCGGGAGGCACACGCCGGCTCTGTTCCCACGCGAGAGGGAAGGTGTGTCCTGCCTTTGAGACGGTTTATCCAGAATTTATCTTGGTTCCTGAGTGTGCCAACTGGCGTCTGACCACCGCGCGTTAAAGCAGAAGATGGAGGGCACAACTCCACAGGGACACTGCAGGCGGAGGGTGTGACTGCCCGCCTGTGTCCCTCGCTTGTGTCCCGGGACTGCCAGACAGGGCCGGCCGCAGACCCCGCTGAGGGCCCTGAGAACAAGGGAGCAGAGGCGCACAGTCGGGCTGGGCACCCCCTGCTCAGCAGGCCTTGTCCTCACCGCCGGCCTCGGGTCCCCTCCTGCCCGGGGCGCCAGGGCCAGTGTCCCTCCCCGGCTCTGCCTCTGGACCCTTCCAACTGTGTTTGTCCTCCCTCCTCCTGACCCGGCCCCCCCCCCACTGTCTGCTCCGCCCCCTCCTCCACGTGCTCTCCGCTACTTGGCAAGCAGCCCCTCCCCGCCCCCCCCAGCACGCCAGGTGACCGTCTTCCTGCTGACACTCCTGACACCCACAGTTCTGGGGGACTTGCCCCTCCCCTCTCTGATGTCCCCGCAGATGTCTCTCCCCTTCCCCTCCTCTGCAGCCACACCCCTCCCCCTCCCCCTACAGCTGGCTCCCCTCCTCCAGGGACGTGAACCCTGCCCAGCCGCCTCCCTTCTTTCCTGAGACCTCCAATGCCACCCCGACTGCCCCCCAGTGGCAAGTGATAGGAGGGGACTGTCCCCTCCTTCACCAGCAGCCTCCTCCCGGCTCCAGTCCCCCCTTGTCTGGACACGGTCATGCTCATCCTGCGTCAGCTTGGAGCACTCGCCAACCGCCCCACCCCCATCTCAGGTCCTCACAGTGGGCGCTGCATAGACCCTGCCCTGTCACCTCGCCCCAGACCCAGTCTCTAGCCCCAGATCCACCTGTCCCATGGACCAAGGACAGCGGCAGCCCAGAGCTGAACCGGGCTTTCCGAGCCGCACTCCCCGCCCCCTCTGAACCCCAGCCCTCCAGCCCTCTGTCTGGGCCCTTCCCCCAGGGACCCCTGTCCTGTTGTGAAGCCAGCTCTGGGCTCCGGGTGTCAAACCACCTGCTTGACCTTCCCACTGCAATGTGCGTGCACGTGCCAGGCGGTGCTCGTGCCAGCAGAATTCACCTTCTTTCCCATGTGTTTTCCTCCCTGGTTTCCCCCTTCTGTAAACCGAATCACCCACCTCCCCCCCAGGGAGATCGGAGCAGAGACCTCGGTGACCCTTAGATGATGCCTCTTCCCTCCCCTCCCCCTCCGTAACCCGTCTCACATCTTTCTGTGCTTCCCCCCGTTCCGATGCCCCATCGTCTGCCGCCCCTGCCTCTAGCCGGCTGCAGTCCGCTGGCCTTCAACTGTTTCAATGTTTATTTATTTTTGAGAGAGACAGAGACAGAGTGTAACTGGAGGGGCAGAGAGAAAGAGGGAGACGCAGAATCCAAAACAGGCTCCAGGCTCTGAGCTGTCAGCACAGAGTCTGATGCAGGACTTGAACCCCCAAACCGTGAGATCGTGACCTGAGCCAAAGTCGGACACTTAACGGACTGAGCCACCCAGGCGCCCCCCGACCAACTTTTTAAATAGAAGGATACTTTTGTTTCAGTAGGGACTAAAATTTGAATGGTCAGTGAAGAAAACATATAAATAAAGTATGGACCGTTTCACCTAGAAATAATGCCCATTTTTTTTTTAAATTTTATTTCTGAGAGAGAGAGAGAGAGCGTGAGCAGGGAAGGGTCAGAGAGAGACAGAGTCACAGACTGAAACAGGCTCCGGGCTCCGAGCTGGCTGTCAACACAGAGCCCGACGCGGGGCTCGAACCCACGAACCGCGAGATCATGACCTAAGCGAAAGTCGGACGCTTAACCGACTAAGCCACCCAGGCGCCCCAATAATGCCCATTTTTATACAAGAAAATAGAATGCTGTCTCTTCAGAGGTAAGAATGACTGATTAGAGACCAGAAATCATCCATTTTTCTAGGTACAACTTTTAAATTATTTTGCATTTCACCAAAATGGTACCGTGCGCTGCAAGAAATTACTAATAAGTGTCTTTATCTGTTTCCAATTTAGAAACTCTAGAAAGAACGGCATGATAGGACTTTCAGATTTCTTCATTCTGACAAGGAAAGTTTAGGAAACCTCGAAAAGAAAATTCAGAAGACAGAGCCATTAATACAGGGGAGAACACTTTTTAATGTGACATAGTGCCTTTTAAAATCCTTGGCACCAAATACAGCTTGTCATTAACCACATACGTGTGTCGTGTGAATTTTCCGTCGCAGTTGGGTGTGGTCAGCGCAACGCAGAGCCTTGTAAATGATGGCCCTTCACGAGCTTCTTGTAAGAACCTTGGTGTGAAGGATTCGCAGCAGGGAACCAGTCGTTTTGAGTAAAGGGATCTATTTGGGCGCTGCAGAATGGGGGGAAGGGGCCGTTTAAAACTGACTGTTCTTTTTCCTCCTTGGGGACCCCCGGCCAGTGGGAGGGCAGGTGCTTGCTCCCTGGGAACTGCACCTGAGACGCCCCAACAGCATCATCTGCTGAAGCTGCAGCGGGGAGGGGGGCCTGGAGGGTGCCTGCTCGCTGCAAGAGCATCACAGCCAGGGAAACAAAGTGGACCATTCAGACCACAGAACAGAAACAAGCACCCCAGGGACACTTGGGTGGCCCAGTCAGTTAAGCATCCAACTTCAGGACTCAGGTCATGATCGCAAAGTTTGTGAGTTCAAGCACCGCCTAGGGCTCTCCGCGGTCAGTGTGGAGCCCACTTCGGATCCTTTGCCCCTCTCTCTCTGTCTCTCCCCCACTTGGGTGCATTCTCTCTCTCTCTCTCTCTCAAAAGTAAATAATAAAAACATTTTTTAAAAATTAAAAAAAAAAGGGGCGGCTGGGTGGCTCAGTTGATTAAGTGTCTGACTTCGGCTCAGGTCATGATCTCACGGTTTATGGGTTCGAGCCCTGCATAGGGCTCTGTATTGACCTCTCAGAGCCTGGAGCCTGGTTCAGATTCTGGTCTCCCTCTTTCTCTGTCCCTCCCCTGTTCACACTCCGTCTCTGTCTCTGAAAAATGAATAAATATTAAATTTTTTAATTAAAGAAATAAGCACCCCAAATCTTTTATATGCTTGCTTTATATAAAGTCTTCAAAATGAAATGGCAAGTAATATGCCTTAGATAATTTTACTGAGAACTTAGAAATGGTGCGGCTTGTTGGTTTTCTGCAGATCAGCCACCATAGTTATAAAATTTATCAAATTTTATTTATTTAAATAAATATATATTTATATAAAATAGATATAAAATTTATCAAATTTATCAAAGAGTTGTGAAAACCCAAAGTTATGAGGAATCGCTTCCTCCAGGGAAGAGAAGCCCCTCCTGTGTCACGTCTACCTGAGATCTAGGGACGCTTTTTGCTGCTGCCTCTCCCTCAGAGGACCCTCTGCCTGGCCGAGCCGGAGGGTGACCATCAGTGTCACTCAGTCAGCCCCAGAGAGACCTTCTCATGACAGGTGCCCGTCCAGGGGGCCACGGACCGAGAGTGGGGGCCTGATGACTTTGGGGCCTGCTTGCTGCAAACGTCTGTCCATTCAGTAGAATTTGTGCTGAGGTGTGTCATCGGGAGGTCACAAGGGAGGGACACACAGCCCCTGCCCCCCGTCACTGGAGGGCCACCAACATTCACCGAAAGAACTTCATCAAATTGCTGACGAGTCACAGTGCCTTGGGTCAGGACGGTAAACTTGGACAGAGTTTTATGAGACTGAGACTAGATGAATATCATCATGTGTAAACTCGCTGACGTGGACGGCTGAACTAAAAAATGTAGGTGGGATACTTTTTCAGCCTATCAGAAAATCATAAGGTATTAAGGGACTGAAGTAGGTGAGTGGGTAAATACACTCTGGTGCATGCAGACACTGGGGTGTTACTCAGCTCTAAAAGATATGAGCTGTCGGGGCACCTGTGTGGCTCAGTTGGTGAAGTGTCTGACTTCGGCTCAAGTCATGACCTCACGGTTCATGGGTTCGAGCCCCGTGGGGCAAGGTCTGCTCTGACAGCGTGGAGGCTGCTTGGGATTGTCTTTCTCTCTCCCTCTCTGCCCCTTCCCTGCTTGCACTTTAAATAAGTAAATTAAGTAAGTAAGTAAGTAAATAAATGAATGAATGAATGAATGAATAAATAAATAAAAGAAATGAGCTGTGAAGCCAGGAGAGCTGGAAGAGGTTTGAACGCATGCTATGAGGTGAGCAAAGCCAGTCTGAAAGGCTACTTACTATACGATTCCAAGTGTACGACCTTCTGGAAAAGGCAGACTCTGGAGACACTGAGAAGCCGAGGCTCCCCGGGTGGGGAAACGAAGACGTGCAGCACAGCGGACCCCTCTGTATGGTACTGAAATGAGAGAGACGTATCGTTGCGCATCTGTGTCAGGCCATGGACTGCAGAGTGCCAGGGGTGAGCTGTGGGGTGTGCTGTGCTCATCAGCTGTCCCAGGGTCCCCCTCTGGCTGGCTGTTGACGGCACGGAAGGCAGTGCATATATGTGTGTGTGTGTGTGTGTGTGCGCGCACGCAGGGGGTATATAGAATAAAGGACTCATAACACCTGCCACCACATGGGTGTAAGTAAACCAACCCCCATCAGTGAACAGGCTCTGGTGGTTGTCCCTCACCTCAAAAGATGGGTCTTCACAACGACTTTGTCATCGAACGGGAAATGGCATTCGCTTAAAACAGTGTGCAGCCCCTCAAATTGCTTGGGTCTGATTCGATGCCTCACAAAGGCCCTCCGGTTCCAGCAAAGGGAACTGGGCACAGAAACGTGAACTTACCTTTGTTGAGTTGATACCACGTGACCATACACGTCATCTCGGGGAACGACTAGAACGCATGTGCTGTTTCTGGGGATAAACGCACACTGGAACAGTCAGGCACAAGTGGGGTTTCCAGACTGTTCTTTAGAGTGGACTCTGGGTCAGCAGAGTTGGAAGTGGTTGTCCAGCCCAATCTGGTCCCCTTAATGGTGGCCCTCCGGCCGTCGCAGCGAGGACTAAGAAAGTAGCCGGTTAGATCTGACCCCAGCCTGAGCTCTTGGGGCTCTGTTCCCGTCCCTGCCACAACCCAGAATGGGGTCTTCCTCTGGGTCACCCCTCGGCGTGCCTTCAGCCCCAGAAGCTGTCCCTCCATGGGGACTACCACCCCCGGGTTCCCAAGTGTCCAGAGAAAAAGGTGGAAAATGAACTAATTTTATAATTAACAAAGCATTAAGGGGAGGTACTTTTCTGTCTCACTTTTGCCGGAGAGCCTCCAGCACCTTGTTCTGGCACCTGATTAAGAGACTGCGCTGTGTGCCAAAACTGGATGGTTTGCTCTTCAATAACTGGATTCCTAATGTTCACACAGAAGACTTCGTCTCATTAAAGAGAACACTCTTCCTGTCCCCGTGCCGGTCCCTTGCATCCTTGGATTCCCTTTATCCTTCTCCGTTCCTGCGCTCACGTCTTTTTACAACAGCCGTAGGAAGCTTGGCTTTCAATCGGATTGTTAACTGTCTTTGGGGGCTGACTCAAATGGTTTAATTAACAACTACAAGCTTGTTGCAAGTACCACTAATTAATGCCTTGGATAAAATAAACCATTCAAGTGACAGGAATGTTTGAGCAAAGTTGTCCTGGACGGAGGCCAGCAAAAACACTCCTCGCTAGGGGTTCGGAACCGTGCTCTGCCCACACGCGGAGAGGAGGCAGATGGCCTCATCTGGATTGGTACCTTGGGAGACAAAAGAGATTTTTCCAATTAAAGTCACTTAGAAAAACAGACTTCACAACGAGGGAGGCCAAGCATTAAAAAAAAACAAAAAAAAAACAAAATAATCCCTGGCATTTGTATGGTATGGACTTGGAAAATATCTGCTATCCCTTCCTTACAGGGGAGTGGGTTTGGGGAAAGCCCAATTGGAAAAGTCACAAGGTGCACGTCAGCCGATGACGGTTTTGACCTTAGGAAGTGTCTGTCCCACTGAAACGCACATCCAAAGCCCTGGCCCCTGCAGTGCAACCAGAATGATTTCGTCTTCTGCCTAATTCTCTCTGTCCGCTTCTGTATTTTTCATCTTTAGAGAAAGAGGTTTTGGTTGCTTGTTTGGTTTGGTGTTTGTGATGAGTAAGCAAGAGAAAAGGGGACATAGAGACGGCTCTGGAAGCACACAGTCACCACTCATGATGAGCTCTGAGGCGATTGGGCCGGGCCGTGATAATGCTCTGAAAATGATGTTAGCTACAAGCCGCTCAATTAACTTCCAAGTAGCTGTTATGTCTTGGCGACCCCTGGCATCCTTGCAAATTCTTGTAACACCAGAAAACCTAGCTTCACAAATGCTTTTCAAATGTAATGAGATTTTTATGTGTACTCATTTTCACAATTAATGGAGAAGGAATATGTAAAGTAATCATTTATCGAGTTTCATGTTGCTATTTCCATACTCGGAGGCCTCTAATTTTTTTCAAGTCTTAAACATTTCCAAAGCTCCTTGAAGACGCTCATAAGCCTGAGGCTAAAGAATAAAAGGGGTCAGACACTCTCTAGGGAAAATTCTAAGTCTTATGCAGAATTAGTTCTCCTTGATGGTCAAAGTACATTCTCACTGGAACCCCCTGAGGTGGGTGCAGAAGTATAATTAACCCCATCTTCTAGGGCCTGAACCAGAACTCAGAGCCAAGGGCGTCCGGTTCTCCTGGCCCAGGGCTCAAGCCCACCCCTAACCTCACTTCCTTCCGCTTTGACTCCTTCTGCTTCCCACGTTTCTTGAATCTGCCCATTTCCCTGGTGCTGGCTCTCCCTGAGGTCGCAAGAGCCAATGGGAAAGGAAAGTCGAATGGGTGTTGATGCATTAATGCCCCGTCCTTCCCAGATGGGTCCTTCCCGGGAGCGTCACCTCAGGATGAGCCTGTCCCATGCGCAGATGGAGCCAGCTGACCTGGGACAGACAATGGCCCCGTTCTGGGCATGGGCACCACTTGGCCAACTCCCAACCCCCAGTCTCATGCTCGAATCAAGCGTGAAGTGAACAGAGGCCTGACCAGAAGCCGGACAGCAGATGCTTGTGCCCCGGCAAACGCTGTCCAGTGGGGCCTCGGGGACGTCTGGGCTGGGAGAACACCCTGGCTTAGACGGAAAGGCATTTATCCAGCATCCGTTAAGGCCTGTGTGAAGGTCTTACAGCTCATTGGATTCTCACAGCAGCCGCAGGAGGCGGGTACTCGCATTACCCACATTTTACAGATGGACACACAAGTGTGGAGCGGGCCACCTGTTAGGGACGGTGTGTCACAGAAGACTGTTAACCAAAGTGTGGCGAACCCAGGGGAACCCAGGAGGGAAGGCACAGGGCCCTGGGGCAGCCATGGTGGGCGCTTCATGACCCTAAGCCTGAAAGGTGGGGGGAGGGCAGCTGTCACAGGGGTTTGGGGAAAGGGGCTGGAGCTGGAGAGAGGGGCCCAGGCAGGGACTACGGGTTCAGAGCCACCGCCTGGGGACCCCACAGGGAGGCAGCCAGGGGAACACATACTCTCTCATTCACCCCTCCCCCCCTACACTTTGATCTTCTGCCAGGGCCTGGAGTTGGCCAAGAAAAACCCAGAAACCAGAGGCCAGGAAACCTCATGACAGAGAGGCCAGAGGCCTCGCTTGGAGCGAGGAGGGGACTGCTCAGGACAAAGACGTGGGAAGTAACTGGCATTCAATCATTTGCATGGACAGTGGGTGGAGGACATTCGTGTGTGTATCTCACCACGTCCATCTGCGCGCTCATAGACACATGAATGATCCCCGGGGTGACTCTCACACACTAGAAACTGGTAGAAACTTCTGAGATACGTTGCCTACTTTCCCTTATGTAACTTGATCAACTGTTTGATTTTTCCCCTGTGCTCTTGTAGTTTCAATCCATCAGTCAATCCTCTAATCGTTAACAGGAATTGCTGTTTTTGAGCTTTTCGTGCTAGAACCGGAAAGACAGGGCCCATTTTTCTCTCCTGTGGTCAGGGAGCCGTCAGGATGTGGGTCTAGAGGCCTGTGTGGTACTAGCGGCTGACAGTTCTATGATGGTCACATTCCACTGAAACATATCCGTGACTGGTAGACTTCATTTTTCACCCCCAAGTGGCAAGTTCGTCTAGTTCAAGCAAATACACACCAGGTGCTCAAGGAGAGGGGATCATGCAAGGTGTGCTCACCAGCGGGTGGGGATTTGGGGGCTGTTTTAAAATTCTGCCTACTCTATGCACATTAAATCCCTTAAGCTCCAAAACAACCCCAAAGTGGTGTTATTGTTATTTATTTCATGCTACAGATGTGACCCCAGGGGAAGGGTCAGGTCAAGTGACTTCTCCAGCGTCGCGCAGTGGGGGACCAGATCCCTTCGGTGCTTACCTGACTCTTCCTCTGCCCAATACTCTCCTGTGCAGAGCCGCTCTGCATGAGGGGGGTGGTGACATGAGGGGCTGGGCTCCCGGCCCTCTCCTCTCTGATGGGAGCACCCCCTCAGCTTGATCCACACGGCAGTTACAACTCACCAGTCAAGGCCCTGACATGCTGAAGCATAGTGAAGGGAAACATCTGGGCTCTACAACAGACATAACTAGGTTTCTAAATCCATAGTTTCTTTATGTAATCAGTTGAACAGTGGCGCCCAGAAAGGTGTGTCTGAGTCTTGACCTGGAAACTATGGATGTGGCTTGATTGGAGAAGAGGCCTCTGCACATGTAATTAAGTTGGGAATCTTGAGCTGCGACCATCCTGGGTTTAGGGTGTGCCCTAAATCCAATGACTGCTGTCCCTATAAGAGAAAGACAGAAGGGGGCTTGAGACACAGACACGGGGGGAGGAGGTGTGAGGAGGGAGGCAGAGCTCAGAGTGATGCAGCCACAAAGCCAGGGAAGGCCTAGAGCCACAAGACATGGAGGAAGCAAGGAAGGATCTTCAGCTAGAGCCTTCGGGGCAGGGGGGGGGGGGGGGCACCTTGATTTCATCCTCCTATGAAGTCTCCAGAACTCCTAATAGAGCAGACTTCCATTGTTTCACACCACTTGGTGTGTGGTCGTTTCTTAAGGNGGGGGGGGGGGGGGGGGGGGGCTCGGATTTAGCTCCTACACCTGGATTTAGGTCCTCTGGCTGCAGAACTGGGACAGAATAAACGGGTTGTTGAAGTCACCCAGTGTGCGGTCATTTGTTACAGCAGCGCGAGCAAACTCTCCGCCCCATCACCTACTTTCTTGCCAACTGTGCGCAGAGGGGTATCAGGAATGGAGCAGAGGTGTGGGTGGGTCCAAAAAAAAGTCTAGACTTTGTTTTCTGTTGCTCCCAAAGAAGAAAGCGCTTTAGAGACTTCAGAGTGGGGAGGAAGGGGTCGAGGAGGTGGAAGTTGAAGGGCAGGAGGGTAATCTTGGCTCGTTTAGAAGATCAGAGAAGTTTCTGGAACGCGGAGAACACAGATAAACTTCCTGACTTTCACGCACTTTCTATGAGTTTCTGTGGCAGGCAGATCTCCAAGATGGCTTCCAGGACTCTGCCTGGCGGTGTACACGCCCCGTTGGATAGCCCGTCCTGGAGTGTGGGGGGCTCTGTGAATGAAAGGGTCACTCTCTTGATGGTGTTACACATGTGACGCTCCGTGGTGGTGGCAGACTGGCTGTTGTTGTGAGGGGGCCAGGTGTGGAGGACCCGAGGGTGGCCTCTCGGGGAGGACAGTGACCTCCAGCCGGCACCCGGCACGGATGTGGGCAGCTCAGCGGTTGGGCCGCAGGGGCTCAATTCTGCCAACTGCCTGGACGACTTGGAAGTGAAGTGGGAGCCTCAGATGAGGTCGCAGCCCCAGCCCCCTCCTTGCTGAGCCGCCTGATCCAAGGGGATCCGGCTGACAGGTGCCGAGCTGAGGGGCGACGGAGGGAGGCGGCTGGGAGCCGTGGAGTCTGTGGAGATGTGTCGTCCAGCGATGGAAAACAACTGCTGTTTCTTTTTTGTTTCTTAAGTTTATTTATTTTGAGAGAAAGAGTGGGGGGGGGAGGGGCAGAGAGAGGAGAGAGAATCCCAAGCAAGCTCCGTGCTGTCAGCCTGGAGCCCGACGTGGGGCTCCATCCCACGAGCCGTGAGATCATGATGTGACCCGAAATCAATAGTCGGACGCTTAACCGACTGAGCCACCCAGGCGCCCCAACAATTGCAGTTTCTTTTCTTTTCTCTTTTATTTATTTCTGAGAGAGAGAGAGAGACCGTGTGAGCAGGGGAGGGTCAGAGAGGGAGACACAGAATCCAAAAAGGCTCCAGGCTCTGAGCTGTCAGCACAGAGCCCAACGTGGGGCTTGAACCCACGAACTGCGAGATCATGACCTGAGCTGAAGTCAGTTGCTTAACCCACTGAGCCAACCGACTAAGCCACTTCCCCCGTAAGCCCGTCAGGTGCATCCAGTGAGACATCCCCCCCATGAACTGCTGTCTCCGGCTCCCCAGAGGGCAGATTTCTGGCAAGTTCTGCTAGCACAGCACCACGGCTCTTGTCCACCGTCCCATCCATCCCATCAGCCGCAGCCATGACATTTCCAAGGACATTGCGATCTCTTCCTTGAGTGCCACCGTCCCGATGCTCGGGGGTCATGACTGCCCCTTAGTAGAGCTGCTATTCATTCATTCTTTAGTGTTCTCTACCAATCAGCCATGCCCCGAACCCCGGTCCTGTCCCCCTGTTTGAATTACTGCATCGTTTCTCTCTCCTGACTGGACCCCGACCGAGGCCCTGTTCTCCAGCGCCAGGTGGCATCGTGTGCTCAGGACGGGCTGGGTTATCTCAGGGACCTGCGGTGGCCTCCAAAAGGTACACGTGCCGTCTGTGGTCAGCGGCAGAGCACGGGGCCGCGGGGTAAGAAAGGCGCTAGGCCCGGTTCGCAGCTGAGCGCGGGGGTGGGGACAGCCCCAGCAGCTGCCTTCCTCGCCTGTAACCCGAAGGTGGCAGCCGGCAAGGCTGTGTGGTTGTCCAGGTACAAGCTAAGCTCCGGGACTGTGACTTAACAGACATGTAGTCTCTCAGACTGTCCTTCCACGATGCGTCCAGGGGGACAGGCCTCTCTGCTACACGTGCTCCCCCAGGGACAGGCTCTGTCTGCCTCGCTGTTTGGCTGTCACTTATCCCTGTCATCTGTGTGGTCGCAGTTCAGGGGCAGATGGAGGGCAGGGCGGGCACGGGCTCGATGCCCTAAGGCCGAGGAGCAGCGGCAGTGCCTGTCGCCTCCACTCACGTTCCAGCGCGGGTGCGTCAGGTCACATGTGCGGGACAAACCGCACAGGAGGTCAGGCAGGGGAGGATCCTGCGGGGCGGCTGGGAGCCCGAGCAGCACTCGGTCCTGGGAAGCAGTGGGAGGTGACGGGGGAACAGTAGCCATGTCCCCCGTCCCACGCCAGCCCTCCCAGACTTCTCCACGCGTCGCCCCAGCCACCCCCGTGCTGGAAGGAACATGTCCTTGTGGGAAAGCCATGCTCCCTCATTCTGCTTTTGCTTTACAGCCGGGATTTGTCGAGCTGGCCAAGACGTCCTTTAATGCCGAAGAGTAAGGAGGTGGCTCTGTGACTCACAGAACAGCCCCGTGCACCTGCTAGGGAAGCGGATTTTTTCCCTCCAACGTAACAAATTAGACCCCATCTGGGATTTCAGAAGCCTGAGCTAAGGCTTCCTGCATCTGTTTGCACACGGAGCAATGATGGAAAGCAAAGAAAATGATATGTTTAAAGAACCCGTGTGTGTCAAGTAGAAGGAAGTCTTGAGAATTCTTACACATTTCACTCTAGTATAGGACAGTGACAATTAAGGATCTGAAAATAATTTAACCCATCCACAGTACTTCTTTTTTAAAAATTTCTTAATGTTTACTTATTTTGGGGGGAGAAAGAGAGACAGTGTGTGAGTGGGCAAGGTGGCAGAGAGAGAGGGAGACACAGAATCCAAAGCAGGCTCCAGGTTCTGAGCTGTCAGCACAGAGCCTGATGCGGGGCTCAAACCCACAAACCACAAGATCATGACCTGAGCTGAAGTCAGCCATGTAACCGACTGAGCCACCTAGGCGCCCCTATCCACAGTATTTCTAAATGCCAGATGGTGTTCTAAGACCTTGGAAATGACAGTTCCTCTAATTCTTACAATGGTATTTTGAAATAAGGACTATTGTACCCATTTGAGAGATGTGGACATGGAGGCAGAGAGGGAGACAGAACTCACCCCCAGTCATACAGCTGGTAAACAGTGGATCTGGGATTTGAAGTTAGACAACTGAACCCCAGAGTCTGTGCCCAGGGCCAGCAACCTCTCTCATGAACACCAGCTGGTATATATGTCAGGCTCTGCAGGTCATGTCGTCTGTCACAGCTACTCAGTTCTGGGGCTGAAAGGCTAAAGCAGCCACAGAGAATGTGGAAGCGAGTGAACATGGCCGTGTTCCATAAGACTTTGTCTACGGACGCTGAACTTTGAATTTCATAGACTTTTCACGTGTCACAAAATACTCTTCTTCTCTTATTTCTTTATTATTTTTTTAACCTTTATTCATTTTTGAGAGACGGAACAGAGCATGAGCGGGGGAGGGGCAGAGAGAGAGAGGGGACAGAATCCGAAACAGGCTCCAGGCTCTGAGCTGTCAGCACAGAGCCCGACACGGGGCTCGAACTCATAGAGTGAGAGATCATGACCTGAGCCGAGTTGGACACTCAACTGACTAAGCCACCCAGGCGCCCCCTCTTCTCTGATTTTTTTTTTTTTATTCAACTATTTAAAAACGTAAAAGCCATTCTTGGCTCTCAAGCTGTTTGCTGGCCCGTGGTCTTTGCAATTAACCTTGATGCCCTGAGGATTCCTGAAACTGTGAGTCCTTTCCTGAACCTGACTGTACTGTGCACTCTGAGAAGAGCGTCCTGTGTCCTGTGGATACAGCCACCTTCACTGCGAAGAAGGGACTCCACTGTCATTAGAACTTGGTAGAAGGAGAAAGCGAAGTGTCCCTGTGACCAGGTGTGACGCGGTCACATGGCCGATGAGGACCGGGGCTGGGACCTGCGTGGACGGGCAGGAAGGATTCGGGTTGGCCATGGAGGCACTCACAGCAGCTTAGAGAACTGGGGAAATGAAGGAAGGAGAAAACCGCGCAGGTGCGTGGTAAGAAGGACGAGGGGCACAGGCACTGAGCCTCGTCTCTGCAATTTCCCATCGAAAGGACTCGCGGGCAGGCAGCCTCTCAGAGAGCACCCTCCACAAAGCCCTTCCTCATCTGGGTCTCCCGTCAGTTTGGTGACAGCCGGGTGACAGCCAGGATGCTTGGGATGGGCTGGGACGGGCACAGACACGGTGGACACGTTGGCCTGGCGGCCGCCCCTTGCTGAACCCCACACCAACTGCTTCCTGCTGCGGGTCAGATGGCATCAGAGGGACCTGAGTCTTCTCCAGGTGACAAGCTCCCAGCTCCTGGGTGTTCTTGAAGCCTCTGGGGCCTCCCTTTGGGGCCTTCTCGGTCCGGGGCCCTGACTCCCCTCTGTGTTAATTTCCAAGTGTCACGTGCTGGCAGGGATAGGGGCTTCCCGTAACAGAAGTGTGTTCTCACAGCTCTGGGGGCAGGAAGTCCAGGCCACGGTGTCTTCGGGGCTCTAAGAAGAATGCACCTTCTGATTGCAAAGATCGACGGTGACAATGATGAGGATGGTGTTCTCACTCATACCAGCCACCTCCTGTCCCCACAGAGGCATGAAGAATGTTACCGCCTCGGAAATCTGTATCCCAGCACTGCGTTATTAATTATTATGACTGCTCCGGTCTGTTTTTGAGGCGGCTGCTATAATCACGGTTCCTCGTGTGGAGGCATTAGATCGATGTCGCAGAGTTTAAGCTAAAAATGAGTCATTTGGAGCGTGCAACAGCTCTTTCGAGTTCCAGGAGTGTAACTGGGGAGAGGGGTCTATAGTCATTATTCCCTGGCACCCCCAGGGAAGTCGAGACCCAGGGAATTCAGACCTGCCCAAGTTCTTCAGTGAGTCACAGCTAGAAAAATCTCCAGCCTAGAAACTCAGTTGCCCCAAGTACCCTCTTGCATATGTTTTTAAAATAGAGGCCAAGGGGGGGTTCACGGTTGGCTCACACACCCCACATTTTCCAGTGAGAGGCTTAGAAACTACCATTTGGTTGGTTTCGCTTGGCCAAGCGGTCAGTGCTGGAAGGAGACTCTAGTGAGATCTCCCGCCCCCTACTGCTCTCTGGGAACGGGCAGAGAATAGGGTGGGCAGAGGTGGGCCCTTCAGACCGGGCTCCCTAGAAACCTGCCAGGAGCAGAGGATCAGCCTGGGTTGAAAGAGCTGGGCCTTCTCCTGGGGACCCTGCGCGGGGACCCGCTTTCAGCGGGTGAGTGTGTCCTGCGGCTGAAGGAGAGGGGGCGTCTTCTCCCACTGCGTCCTCCTGTTGAATCATGCCATGACTTGGCAGTTTATAGGCTGGGAAATGTCAACTTTTTAAGAGAGCTTGAAGGAAAAAAAAAATCCACGGTTAAGCCTGGGAGGTGCTAAATATAGGGACTTCTTAGCTTCCAGAAGAGCAGATAAATGAACACACAAGCCATACGCAAAGGCGGTTATTTCTGCTAGGAGTTGACTTTCTTTCAGCCGCCCCCCGGAGCCACAAAACACACAAATACAGACTGATGGATTGTTGTCGTGGATTCAGAAGCCATTTCCCGGACCCCCGTCTGTGTGCCAGGCGACGGAAGGGCAACTGGATTTCTGAGAGGTCGGAGGTCCCCCCAGAGATGTGAGGAGGGGACTAGAGATCAGGCCCATTCTTTTTTTTTTTTTTTTTTAATATTTTTTTTTTTATTTATTTCTAGGAGAGAGAGAGACAGCATGAGCAGGGGAGGGTCAGAGAGAGAGGGAGTCACAGACTGAAACAGGCTCCAGGCTCCGAGCTGGCAGTCAGCACAGAGCCCGACGCGGGGCTCGAACCCACGAACTGCGAGATCATGACCTAAGCGAAAGTCGGACGCTTAACCGACTAAGCCACCCAGGCGCCCCAAGATCAGGCCCATTCTGAGAAGCTCTGGAAATGCCTAAGGTCCCCCTGGAAGTCATGGCTGCCAGGGCCCCGTTTTGGTAGCTGAATGAACGCACACCTGGGAATCGAGACTGTGCCCGTTAAGGTGGGGACAGGGCCATGGGACTCGATATGAGGCAGGGCGTGCGGGCGGCAGGCCTAAGGACGTTTCCGGCCGTCCTGCGGGCACGGGGTAACTGCGAGCCTGGTGTTGAGTGCGTCCCCAGGACCCTGCTCCAAGCGGGTCCAAGCCCAGCAGCATCGGCTTCCGCTGGGAATTTGCAGACCCGAATCCGTCGGCCTTCTCGCCAGCTCCCTCGGGGAAGGGCAGTGGGAGCCTCAGAACCTCGGGGGTCCCGCTCCAGGCTCCACAGGCGTGGGGGCCCCTCTGACCCCATGCTCCCTCTCCTTTTTGGAAAAGCGGGAAAGCTTGTCTCCCAACCCTGCTCTTTCAGGAAGCTCTGCTTTCTCTCACTGCCAATTTGCCCAGGACGTGGTGGGGGAGGGGGAAGGGCGTCTATCTTTGCTTCCAGACCTTCCACCGCTTTCTACAAATGCCACAGCTCTCATGAGACCCACGGAGGTGTCAGGCCTGGGCCTCGCTGGACTGTGAGCCGTCTGGGATTGGTCTGCCGGTCCTTCAGAGCTGCGGACGCTGCCAGGTGACACGCGGCTCCTGGGTCAGGGACAGAGGGCTTCGTTATAGCAGAGCAAGCATCACAACCTTCGCTTTATCTTTAAAAAGATTTTTTTATAGTTTATTTATTTTTGAGACAGAGAGAGACAGAGCATGAGTGGGGTAAGGGCAGAGAGAGAGGGAGACACAGAATCCGAAACAAGTTCCAAGCTGTCAGCACAGAGCCCGACGCGGGGCTCGAACCCACGAATGGTGAGATCACGACCTGAGCTGAAGTCGGATGCTTAACCGACCGAGCCCCCCAGGCGGCCCCACAATCTCTGCTTTAAAAGCAGTGTGTGGGGCGCCTGGGGGGCTCGGTCGGTTAAGCATTCGACTCTTGGTTTCAGCTCAGGTCAGGACGTCACAGCCGGTGAGCTCAAGCCCTGTGTCGTGGAGCCTCTTGGGATTCTCTCTCTCCTGCTCTCTCTCCACCCCTCCTGTGTATGCAAGCTCTCTCTCTGTCAAGATAAATAAACTTTAAAAAATTTTAATATATAGTGTATTACAAAATTAATTAGTTACCTTAAATATAGTGTATTAGAAGAAAACTTGAGGTACAGTAAGGCTAAGAGATAAGAAAGATGAGTTGTGACCCACATTTCCGAGGGGCGAGGGTGCCTCACCGTGGGGGCCACTTGGGGAAGCGCCAGGTTGGTCAGGGTCAAGAGGGAGCTGGGGGGAAGTGTGCCGAGAGCCTGCGTCGTGGGCTCCGGGGTGGCAGGCTGAGGGCTGACGGAGCCGGGCAGGCTCTCCTCAGGTCCAGAGACCTTCAGAGTGTGTCCCCGCCGGGACCCCAGCAGTGTCGCGTTACCTAGGCATACATTCAAAATGCACGTTCCCAGGCCCACCCCAGACCAACTGAATCAGACTCAGGATGAGGCCCACAACCTGGGTTTAATCCCCTTCCAGAAGATTCTGACACACTCCTGAGCTGGGAACCGCAGGGTACCAGCCATTCTCGAAGGGTGGGCTGCCTGGTGATGTTTCAAAGGCCTCATTCGCCAGCTCCTGACTCCTGGGGGCTCCGGCCTCTTGCCGTCACCATCCCCCTTCCCCAGGGACAGCCCCCCCCCCCCCCCGTTGCAATCAGGCCTCTCCAGGGCAACCTGTGGACCTCAGTTCCACGTCTCTCCCAGAGAGAGCTTCCCTGGCAACCCGTCTAACAGGCCTCCTCCAGGCGATGTCGTCTGTGTCACCTGCATGTCTGTGTCGCCTACCGTCCTCCCCTTGCTCTGTTCAATTCCTCACGCACACCTTACTGGCCACCTCCCCCAGGAAGCGCTGATGAGTCCCCGGCTGGCTCGTGCATGGTGGTCTCCCACATCAGGAATGGAGGTCAGCCGCCCAAATTTGCCAAAGAAACAAACAATACTTTGCCCCTCCTGTGATGCTCGCAGCCGTCTGCTCACTGCCGGCGGCTCGGCCCATCTGAGGCTGTGGGCGAGCAGCACGCCGGCTGAGCACCAATGGCCCACCCCTTGCTTTTGTAAATAAAGTTTTATTGACACACAGTCACGCCCACTCTTTCACATTGTCTGTGGTGGCAGTCATACCATGGCTGTCGCAGAAATGGAATGGTTCTGAAAGCTGCAGATATTTACCATCTTCACAGAGGTTTCCCGTCCCCCTTCCTTGGGCTGTGAAGGTAGGGGGGAAGGAAGAGGGAAACCACTTCTTTCCTGCCCTGGCCTGGACGGTACCTACGACACTCTGTTCACATTCCGTGGGCCCCATCTGCCCACAGGGAAATGTAATGCCTGGCTGAGAAGCACCTTGTCCATAACAGCCCTGCTCCACGGGGACCGAAACGTGACCTTTGTGTCACACCTCTGGTCTTTGTCACACCTCTGGTCCGTCCTTCAAGACTCAGTGGGCCGTCTGTCCGTTTTGAGGCCTCAGAGCTAGCTGCATGCGTTTCCAACAAATCAGGCCCACCTCTGGCTTTAAAAATGAAGAAGTAGGTGGGCGCCTGGGTGGCTCAGTCGGTTAAGTGTCTGACTTCGGCCCGGGTCATGATCTCATGGTTTGTGAGTTTGAGCCCCGCGTCGGGCTCAGTGCTGACAGCTCAGAGCCTGGAGCCTGTTTCAGATTCTGTGTCTCCCTCTCTCTCTCTGCTCCTCCCCTACTCATGCTCTGTCTCTCAACAAATGAATAAACATTTAAGAAATTGTTTTAAAAACGAAGAAGCAGAGGCTCAGCACAGTGAAGGCGGTCGAAAGGCCCTTCTGGAGTGCAGGGCATTGGGTGTGGCGGGGGGGGGGGGGGGGGAGGCAAGCATGTGGCCAGGAAGTCCTGTTTTCCATCCTGGAGCAAAGCTGAGGATGAAAAATGACATCCCAAGCTGATGCTTTCACTCGACAACTGTACTGTCTGTTGCCAAGATATTCCATCTCCTAATTTGGCAATTTGGGGCTCTGCTTGGGGAGCTAAGGGGGGGTTTGTTTTGTTTTGGGATGAGAGAAAGTTCTGGAGATGGATGGTGGGGGTGGTTACAAAACAATGTGAATGGACTTAATGCCACTGAATGAACTGTAGGCTTAAAAGTGGTTAAAATGGTAAGTTTTATGTAATGTGCATTTTACCATAATTAAGAATAAAAACAAGGGGAACCTGGGTGCCTCAGTCAGCTAAGCATCCAACTCTTTCTTGACTTTGGTTCAGGTCATGATCCCAAAGTCATGGGATCGAACCCCAAGTCCAGCCCTCTGATGGTACCTGCTTGGGATTCCCTGTCTCTCTCTCTCTGCTCCACCCCCAACTCGTGCCCTCTCTCTGCCAAAAAATAAACACAGAAACAAAACAAACAAAACAAAAACTCGTAAAAGACAGACCTTTTCTTTATTTTTAAAAAAATTTTTAAAAATATTTTATTTATTTTTGAGAGAGAAAGAGACAGCGTGAGCAGGGGAGAGTCAGAGAGAGAGGGAGTCACAGAATCTGAAACAGGCTCCAGGCTCCTAGTGTCAGCACAGAGCCCGACGTGGGGCTCGAACCCACGAACCGTGAGATCACGACCTGAGCCGAAGTCGGACGCTTAACTGACTGAGCCACCCAGGTGCCCAAAGATATACCTTTTCAAATTCTTGTGTCATTTGCCATAATAGTCCCTCACATCAGAGCCTTTCTGGTATATTAAAGACCTGCTCCAGAGGGGAAAAAAAATAAAAGAAGCTAGTGCCATTTCATGGATTTTTTATATCATCAGCGTTACATACCTTTCTTTCCCATCAATTCTGGAAAGTTTTAAGTGGCATGGGGGAGTTCCCGGAATGAGAGTTTGGGGAGGGGTCATTTGGATCCTGCACCAGGCCAGATTGAGGGCCAGGGTCTTTACAGGGTGTGGACGCAATGTTGGGGGCCATGGGAGCGGGGTCCTGGCCGTAGAGGAAGGGATGGGGTTTTGCAGGAGGTTGAATAGCGTCCCCTCAAAATTAAGCCCACCTGGAGCCTGTGAATGGGAACGTGTTTGGAGACAGGGTCTTTGCAGATGCAATCACATTGGTCTCGACTTAAAATCCTGTCCTTGTAAGAGGAAAGAACACAGAGGGACAGGTAGAGATGGGGGCAGAGCTCCGAGTGACACAGCCCGGAGCCGGGGAACACTTGGAGCCACCCGGAGCCGCAGAGCAGCAGGGGTCGTCACGGGCTTCAGAGGGAGCGCGGCCAGCGGACACCTTGACTGTGGACCCCTGGCTCCGGAAGTGCAAGAGAGGACAGATTCCTGCTGTCGGAAGCCGCCCGAGCGCGCAGCCCATGGACACTGATGCGGGGCTCTGGCAAAGGTGCGGACTGCTGGCCAGTTGGGGGGGGGGGCGACAGGAAGGGGCGTCAGGGCCCCACTGCAGGGTCAGGAGTCCTCTCCTCGCAACGGAGAACTTGCCGGTTCCCGGGCCCGAAACAGCCAGCGAGGGTCGGCTTCAGAAGGGCTGGATCTGGTGGCTCAGAAAACGTCATCTAAAACCTGCCTTTCTCCATCTCTTGGCTCAGCCTGAGGCGTTGGGAGGCTCAGGCGCGCCTCCGGGGTGGCTTTGGGAACCTGCCCATCCGGGTTGGTCAGAGCCAGCAGGGAAGCAGGGCCACCTGCGTGGCCGGACCCGGGTCCCACTCACGCTCTGGGACCGACACAGGGACGGGAGGCCCCCTGACGGAAAATCGGGGCGTTATTACCAGAGAGCAGCAGACAGAGAGACAAACAGGCGGAGACAAGGGAGGCCTGGGACCGGGGCGCACTCTGTGCCCCCGTCTCCCTGCAGACCTCAGCTCTTCCCCCACCAAGGGTCACCTTGAATGCGCCGAGCGGTGACATTCGCAGAAGGACCCAGCTGGGAGAAGCGGCACCGCTCCGGATGTGCCGTCTGCCGCCGACCTCGGGGGCCCACCGGGGAGATGGGCTCCCGGCCCAGGGCCCTGACTCGGGGGGCCACTGGATGACCACTTCATGACTCGCCTGGCCCCTCAGAGAGTACATCCAGATGGTCAGCCCTGACTAGTCACATGCGAAATGTCCTAAGTGAACCTGACGGGGGAGAACGGAGCAGTCTGAGCAAAAAGATACTGTGCAGGACAAAACAGGTCCTTCTTTCTTTGGAAAAGCTCTTCCTCAGGGCGCAGGGAGCTTCCTGGGGCCTGTGCTGGGGCCCCTGACGACACAGCGCCCAGCGTCTGCCATAGGGCCTGCAGGGCCCAGGGGATAAGCCGGGGATTACGTTTAGAGGATAAGGACATCGGTGCCCAGGGTCATCTGGCTGGAAATAGGCTCTAAATCGGCGGGGGGGGGGGGGGGGGGGGGGGCCTGGGGGTGCAAACAGCAGCATCATGACGTGANTCAGTCCGTTAAGCGTCCGACTTCAGCTCTCTTGTGCGGTGTGTGAGTTCGCGCCCCGCGTTGGGCTCTGTGCTGACAGCTCGGAGCCTGGAGCCTGCTTCAGATTCTGTGTCTCCCTCGGTCTCTGACCCACCCCTGCTCATGCTCTGTCTCTCTCTCTCTCCCGCCCCCCAAAAATAAACATTAAAAAAAATTAGAAAGAGGGGCGCCTGGGTGGCTTAGTCGGTTGAGCGTCCGACTTTCGCTTAGGTCATGATCTCGCGGTTCGTGGGTTCGAGCCCCGCGTCGGGCTCTGTGCTGACTGCCGGCTCAGAGCCTGGAGCCTGTTTCAGTCTGTGCCTCCCTCTCTCTCTGACCCTCCCTTGCTCACGGTGTCTCTCTCTCTCTCTCTCTCCTAGAAATAAATAAAAAATATTTTAAAAAAAAAATTAAAAAAAAAATTAGAAAGAAAAAGAAAGTATTTGTCCTAACGGAATGGGGTATAGGTACAAATAGTATCTGAGGAGTACAGGTGAGCCTGCTTAACACCGTCCCAGTTGTGACAGAGACCGTGTCATGGGTTAAACTGTGTCCCTCCTAAAAGATATGGTGAAGCCTTACCCCTCAGTACCTCGAATGTGACCTTGTTTGAAAACTAGGTCATCGCAGAGGTCGTTAGTTGAGATGGGGTCCTGCGGGAGTCAGGTGGGCCTGCATCCGATAGGCTTGGTGTCCTAAGAAGATGGCCACATGGCCACAGGACACACGTCCATGAAGTCAGAGGCAGAGATTGGAGTGATACGTCCACAGGACGAGGGATGGTAAAGATTGCTGGCCAACCACCAGAAGGAAGGTGAAAAGCAAGGGCGGATTCTAACCAGAATCTCAGAGGGAGCGCGGTCCCGCCAGCACCTGATCTCGCACTTCTAGCCTCCAGAACACTGACAGTACAATTCCGTCGTTTAAGCCACCTCATTTGCAGTACTTTGTTTTTGGGTGTTTTTTTTTTTAATGTTTTTTTTTATTTATTTCTGAGAGAGCGAGAGAGAGACAGAGTGTGAGCAGGGGAGGGTCAGAGAGAGAGGGAGACACAGACTCTGAAATAGGCTCCAGGCTCTGAGCTGGCTGTCAGCACAGAGCCCGACGCGGGGCTCGAACCCATGAACCGCGAGATCATGACCCAAGCGAAAGTCGGATGCTCAACCGACTAAACCACCCAGGCGCCCCGCACTGGGACTTTTATAAGGAAATGCCTCGAGAACCAGAGGACAACCCACACGAGGAAACCAGGAATGTCACATTGTGGCCACATGTTGGCTTTGCCTCTTAAAATGGAACGGAGTTTGGTCACCCAGCTCAGTCGCCTGACTTGATTCTGAATAACTTCTGGCCATTTCCAAAAACCAACTCCAGCCTGGAGAGGCGAAGGGCGTCCCATTACAAGACATTAAAGTCACATTGCTCTGGCAGCTCACGTCAGGACCACTGAGTGTGACTCAACAGCTCTGTTCTGTGCCAGTTCTGTGGTCTCAGAAATAGAGGAAACAACACTTCCTTTTGGTTGACGCCTTTCTCTTATTTCATTTTCTCACCACAAGGCTCAAACCAGCCCATCCCAAGAGGCAAAGGAAGCTTATATTTTCTTCCCTGGGCTGGGCTAAGTTCCTGACTATTCTTCCCCTGGGGAATGACCCCAAGTTTCCCAGAGAACTCCCCTGCCTCAGTGTCCCCCCCCCCCCCCCCACAAAGCTTCCAGGGAACAGATTTTTCAATCAAAGAACAGGTGCAAAATGCATCTTGCTCCTGGCCTATTTTTATACCTTCCTTTTCCTTGTTTCTGCTCATTCCTTCCTACCTTTTTGGGCTTTGTTTGCTTTTGGTGCGTGAATTAAATGTTATTCGATCTGTGTTGGTGCACGAGGCTGGAGTTTACTCCTTTACATTGCTGAGTAGAACTCTGCTTTTTGAACATGCACAGTAAACCAATACTTCCAGAAGCTGGAAGAAAGGCCTGGAACAAGTTCCGTCTTGCAGTCCTGGGGGGTAAGGGGACAACCCTGCTGAGACCTTGACCTTGGACTTCCAGCGTTGACAACGGTGAGGCAATCAGTTTCTGTTCTTTAAGCCGCTGGCTTGATGGTGCTTTATCGAGGTGGCCCTAGCAAACGGTACCCGGAGCGATTATCACTTCGAGAAAGATGTCTGTTCGGTGAAGAATGCTCATCAAATTAGCAAGTCTCGAGGTAGCCTGATTAGCTATTGTGCTTACAATCTCTTCGCCTTTTAGAATTTGATTCAGGAAGCCATCTAATGCGTGATTTGTTATATTTCTGAAAGCTTGCAGTGAAGGTAAGACATGACTCGGGTGATAATGAGAAGCTAGTGGATTCTGGGGAGCACGCCTTCACAAGCAGGCAGCCCTGAGGGGTGGGGAAGGCGAGAGAAGGGCCCGCGTCCATTGGGTGGGGTTCTAGGGGTGGCCATAGCACAGAACAGCGCAGGGGTGCGTGTGGTGCGTCATGGTGTTCAGCCACCATCGTTTCCTTTGCCTCCTTTCTGGAAGGGCAGGTGTCTCTCCCAGAGAGGTTTCCTCCACCCCGGTCTAGCGCCTGAAGTGGCCGCTCCAGCCGCTGTCTGAGTTATGGACCACTGTGAAGGCTGGGCCAAGCCATCTTCAAAGGTAATTAGGCCTCGGTTGGTAGCCTGAAGATCTGGTATTTTTCTTGGCGGAGAGCTTGCTCGCTCTGGAAGCTTCCCAGCAACTCAACCCCTAGGGTATTTCTCTGGGAGACTGAGAGGAGGTGAGGTCTCTTCCCTGGGGGCTGCGCTCGCATCCTCCAACCGGAAACACAGATTTAAGATGTGCTCTTCCTGAGTAAGAGCACATGACCCAGTATGGGGCTAAAAATAGTGCAGTTCCTTAAAATTACACGAGGCTTTGATTACGGACTATACTAGTGTCCTGTGGCTGCCCCAACAAAGCACCACCAGCTGGGGGTGGGTGTGGGGCCTCAAAACAAGAGAAAGCTATTCTGGTGCCGTCCTGGAGGTGAGGCACCCCCAGGGGAATCCTCCCTTCCCTCTGCTAATTCTGGTGGCCACCGCCAACCCTCAGTGTCCTGGATATGAGCCACAGCACTCCAGGCTCTGTGTCTGCACACGGCTTTCTCCTCTGTGTGTCTGGGACTCTGTGTCCAAATCTCTGTCCTCATACAGAGGCCAGTGGTAGTAGGTGTGGGGCCAGCCCTTATCAAAGATGACCTCGTCTTAACTTGATTGTGTCTGCAAAGACCCTGTTTCCAAATAAGGTCCCATTCTGAGCTTCTGGGTGGGAATGCGCTTTGGGGACACCCCAGTGATCTGTTTGGAAGTAAATGTTTGGCTCCATTAAATTTGCTACATTTGAGAATCTCTTCCTCCGCTGCCTTGAACTTGGATAGTGCAGACGTATTCAGAGAACATTTGCGTCCGAGGATAATCTCTGCGCCTCAGTGGCTTTACTTCTCACGCTAGTGATGCTGAGAGGGAGATTCTGAAGAGCAGGCTGTCCACCTGAGCAGTGACTTGGGGACCCAAGGTCCTTCCACGGGGTTGCAAGGTCTCTGCGCTCGTCGGCATCAAGCCTCAGAGGGGACGAGCACGCGGGCCGTGCTTGGGCAGGTTGGCGTCCTGCAGCCGCGGGCCACACTGCAGAGCCAGGCCGCTGGACCGCAAGGAGCCGGGGGCCGGAAGAAGAGGAGCCCGAGGAGGGGAGAGCGGAGCCGGGGCTGCCCGATCGGGGTGGCACCGAGGGCAAGCTCATCCCAGAAGGAATTTTCCTTTAGTTTCTTCTCCCCTTAGCTCTTCCCTGCGTCTTGCTAAGCCTCCACTCGGACACCCCAGGAACGCTGGGGCACTGGTCGCGCTCCCACTGCAGTGCCGGTCCCTTGGCCACCAAGAGGCAAACATCAAAGGAGCGTCCACCCTTTAGAAGGTGACGCTGACCGCATAAATCCTAAATCCGTGTTCCTGGACGAGGCCTAAGCGACCTGGACGGCCCAGACCGGCGGCTGCCTGTGTGGGGGCCTGCGGGTGGGGTTTCATGAGCTTCAGGCCATACTTGCCTCCTGTTTTCACCTCGGGCTTCACAACCCTGCCTCTCAAGACTGGGGGGGGGCCTCCTGGCGGGAGGGGCTGGTGCTGAGGGAGCTGGGCCCCAGGTAACCCCGAGGGGGCGCTCAGGGCCACACCTGGGCAGGGCTGTTCAGGAGACTGAACTCACTCCCTGGCTGACTGGCGGTTTTCAAACGGTCGCATGAGGCCCGGTTGAAACCAGTTTTCTTTAAGTTTATTCATTTTTGAGAGATAGAGAGAGAGCACGAGTAGGGGAGGAGCAGAGAGAGAGGAGACAGAGAATCCCAAGCAGGCTCCACACTGTCAGCACAGAGCCCAGTGCAGGGTTTGAACTCACGACCCGCGAGATCATGACCTGAGCTGAAATCAACAGTCGGATGCTTAACCTACTGAGCCACCCAAGCGCCCCGGGTTGAAGCCAGCTCTTAAAAATAAAATAGGGGCACCTGGGTGGCTTAGTCGGTTAAGCGTCCGACTTTCGCTCAGGTCATGATCTCGCGGTTCGTGGGTTCGGGCCCCGCGTCGGGCTCTGTGCTGACTGCCAGCTCAGAGCCTGGAGCCTGTTTCAGAGTCTGTGACTCCCTCTCTCTCTGACCCTCCCCCCCTGCTCACGCTGTCTCTCTCTCTCCTAGAAGTAAATACAAAAAAAAAAAAAAAAAGAAAAAGAAAAAAAAAAGAAACAAGAATGTTCTGGTTTTCACAAATGCTTTGTGCATCCCGGCAGGAGAGATGATGCCATGTTAAGGAGGAGCCTGGGCTGGGCTCGGACCATGGCTGACCCACCTCTCCCCGGGAGGTCCTTGAGAGGATCACTTTATTCCCCTGAGCCTCCATTTTCTTGTCTGTAAAATGGGCTAAATAATTACCTTGACGATAAGGAGGAGGAGGAAAGAGCTACTCACATTTACCGAGTGCACCTTGTCCCCTTGTCCACAAGGCTCCTCTGATTAAGCCCCAGTCCCATTGGGTGTGTCCTCCCAGACAGGGCAGGGGACACGCGGGGGGTTGAGTAACTTGCCCCAGTGAATCGGTGCATGCGAATGCCTGTTTCAGTGCTTGGCACAGAGTACTGACCAAAGTCCAATTTTTTTACCATAATTTTGTTTCGAATGTGTTAAAGAATCCTTAAATATGAGCAGATGGGCAAGCTGCTGGAGGGTGGTGGGAGACGGTGGCTGGGAAGCTGCAGAAAAACGGCTTTAAAAGGGTCCTGGAGGGTCGCTTGGCCGGCTCAGGGGAGTAGCCTGCGACTCAATCCCGGAATTGTGAGTTCGAGCCTCACATTGGCTGTAGCGATTACTGAAATAAATAAAACTTTTTAGTAAGTTAAGAATATAATATTTTAAAAAAAGAAAGAGGGCCCTGGAAGTGTGAAGTCAGATTCCCCACGGGAGGGCCCTATAGACAAGGGGAATTTTCAGCATGAGGGGACGTGTGAATTAGGAGGAAGGGAAGGAAAGATAATCATGGCTTTCTAGAAGGAGAGATAAGCATGGGCATACACATCAATAAACTGGTATATTGCAGGGTTTTTTAAAAGTGTATTTATTTTGAGAGAGTGCGAGAGAGAAAGAGCAAAACTTTGAGCGGGGAGGGGCAGAGAGAGAGAGAGAGAGCTCACGAAACCTTGAGATCATGACCGGAGCTGAAATCGAGTCAGATGCTTTGAGCCACCCAGGTTCCCTGTGGTGTTTTGCAGTTTTTAAAGACTAGATACCCAGGCTCCCCAGCCCTGTATCCAGGGAATCAACTCTGCCGCTGAGAAAAAGGCTGCAATACAAACTCAGCTTCAGAGCGGCCTCAGGACCCCGATCCCCGCCCCCCCCCCCCGCAAGAGGGACTTCAGGTGTCCCCTACGCGCTCCCCGCCACCCCCCACCACCACCCAGGAGAGCAAAGTTGAACCCCCTTTGAGGGCATCAGACAAGTAATGAGACAAAACTGCAAGACGTAATTACTAATTACGTCTTTGTTTCACAGAAATTATAAACAGAAAGCAAAGAGAGGATTGCGTCACACTGTCCCCGGGGCAGCGAGACTTCTGCTCTGAAAGGGAAAGCCGAGCCTGTAGAAGTCGGGAGGGACCTAGGCAAGCATTTCCTCCTCTGTCTGGGCTCAGAAAGAGGTCTCTCTGAGTGAAAGACTCAAAGAGATCTCTCACTGCTGTGTCCCTGCCCCGGCTTGTTCCCAATAGTCTTTTCTCTATCATCTTAATTGTGTAAGGCACTATGCTTTATGTTAGTACAGTCGCTTTAGTTTGAGAGAGAGAGAGAGCAAGAGAGAGAGAGCACAGGGGACGCGCAGAGAGAGAGATGGAGAGAAAATACCAAGCAGACTCTGCGCTTGGTGTGGGGGCTCGAACTCCAACTGTGAGATCATGACCTGAGCCAAAATCAAGAGTAGGACATTTAACCAAACGGATGAGCCACCCAGGTGTCCAATACAGTTTTTTGTTGTTTTTTTTTTAAATCGAATCCATGACTTGCTTTGGCTTCATCAGCAAAACTCAATAGCTTATGTTGCACGGTGCACGGCACGGGCTGGGCCCCAGGCACATAAGGAATAAAAAGATGGTGGTAGCTAAGCTGTTGGAGCATTTTCTGTGCCTCCCGTGATGCCTGTGGAAACATCCCAGCGGGCGAGCCCTGTCTTGTGAGGGCCGCACCCCTGCTTCACCTGGAAATGGCCTCACCGCTGCACACCGCTCGCCCTGCAAACCCAGGCAGGTGGAGGTGAAGGCTGGATGGGGGAGGGGAAATCCCAGAGCCTCCTGCGTGAGCCCTGAGCCTGCACCCCAGACCCCAGTTCCCACATCCCTCTCCCCGGCACCCCTGCCGAAGAGATGTGTTCCCCGGGCTGCCCCCCCGCCCCCCCCCCAGTGCCCGGGGCTTCTCCAGCTGCACAGGACCCCAGGCTCCAGAGAGGGTCCCCAGAATGGGGAGTGGGGTGGACACAGTTATCCCTGGGGAGGGCACGGGCTCTTTGGGGAGGTCAGAGGGGCCCAGGCCGGGCCAGGGTCACGGGATGCGGGCCCTCCCTGTGTGCTGACGTCAGCCCGCAGCCTCATCTACCCTGGAGCAGAGCAGGAGCCTGGGCAAGAGGAGCTCCTCCCCAGTCCTGCCCCGAGACACATGGCCCTCCTGTGTGCGCGATGGGGCGCTGGAGGCCGATGGCCGCGTGTCACTACCGCAGGCACCCCCGCCAAGCCAGCTCCCCAGGACCCCAGGGAGCAGAGTAAGAGCCAAGAGTGAGGCACCTGGGGCGCTCCATCGCTGCAGCGTCCGGCTTCAGCTCAGGCCACAATCCTGCGGTTCGGGGGTTCGCGCCCCGTATTGGGCTCACTGCTGTCATCACGGAGCCGCTCTGGGTCCGCTGTCCTCCCTCCCTCTCTCTGCCCCTCCCCTGCTCGCGCCCTCTCTCTCAAAATAAAGGAAGATTAAAAAAGAGAAGAAGAACCAGGAGTGGGGCTCTGGGCCAAGTAAGTACCTGAGAAGAGCCTTTTGAATCCATTCCAGGGCTCTGTGAGGGCTGCCGTGCAGACACCACAGACAGCAGGGCGGCCGAGGGGCATCAACAGCAGAAACTAGTGCTCTCGCGGTTCTGCAGGCTGAAGTCCAAGATCAAGGTGCTGGGGAAGTCGGCTTCTCCAGACGACTCTGTCCTTGCCGTGTGGATGGCTGCTTCTCACTGCCTCCCCGCCTGGTCTTTCCTCTGGGGACGTGCATGCCTGGGGTCTCTTTATCTTTCAACAAGGACCCCAGTCATGCTGGGTCAGGGGTCTACCGTTTGGCCTCATTTACCCTCAGCCTCACATTTAACCTCAGCCTCACATTTAACCTCAGCCTCACATTTAACCTCAGCCTCACATTTAACCTCAGCCTCACAGGCCCCATCTGCAAACACGGTCACCCTGTGGGCCAGCGCTGCAGCATACGAATTTCGAAGGGGCACAGTCCAGCCCATAACAACAAGAAAATAACTTCTAAGTGGTTCCCGAAGGCTTCCAGGCTGTGTTTTGGTTTTAGGCAAAATGCCCAAACTCTGCGGCCTCGTACGGCATGTGACAGAGCCTCAGACGTATGGGAAACAGGTGCTCACCGTAAATCCTGTGGCTAGCACAAACCATGTGGCGCGGCCCAAATGCTCAGACCCACAAAGTCGCTGTCATCAGGAAGGATTCTCCAGGGGCTCAGAGGTCATGTCCCAGGAGCCAATCAAGGGCCACGGTTGGGGTTTGAGCTGCCCACACCTGCTGAGCTAACCCTTTAGGGGACGACCGGCATCCCTAAATGCCTCTGGCCAGGACATTTGGGGGCAGTGTCAGTGCCATCAGTCTGCTCTGTCCTTGTCAGTGTGATTTGAGAGAAATTATATGCTTTTTTAAAAAAGTTTATTTATTTTGAGAGAGAGAGAAAGCATGAGCGGGGGAGGGGCAGAGAGAGGAGAGAGAGAGAGAAAGAGACAGAGACCCCCAAGCAGGCTCTGCTGTCAGCACGGAGCCCGATGTGGGGCTCGAACCCACGAACCAAGAGATCATGACCTGAGGCGAAGTAGGATGCTTAACCGACTGAGCCACCCAGGCGCCCCAGAAATTGTATGTCTTTATCATGATTTTCATTTATTTATCAGTGAAACAGAAAAACTGCATACATTTCATTGCTGTTTGGATTTCTTCTGTATCTTGTCCAGTCATTGAATTTGTTTATGTTTATGTTGGGTCACTAATACTTTTTTCTAATTTATAGGAGCCCGTTATGCATTTCACATATTAGCTCTTTTTCACAAATTGCAAATGCTTTTCTTTTAGCTTTGCTATTTTTTTGTGAACTGTAATTTTGATGTAGTCAGCCAGCCAGTCTTTTCTTTCAGAATTTCCGACTTCAGTGATAGGATAAGAAAGACTTTCCTCTCCCCAAATTACACACCCTCCATTACGCTTCTTATCCTTTATTTTGAAACATTTACATACTTAAGCTTCTGGAATGTCTTGCTGTATATTGCATTAATGTCCTAGGCCTGCTATGATAAATCACCACAGACTGGGCGGCGTAAAACAGCAAAAAATTTATTCGTTCACCATTCTGGAGGCTAAGGTTGGGGAGTCAGTAGGGCTGTGCTATTTCTGAAGGGTCTAGGAAAGGATCTCTCCCCTGCCCTTCTCTCAGCCTCTGTCGTCATTGGCAATCTTTGGGATTCCTTGGCTTGCACACACATGCTCTCATCTCTGCTTCTCATCGTCACCTGCCTCACCGGATCTCCTCTCCTCTTGCTTTAAAGATCAGCCATATTGCCTGAGGGCTCCCCCCATTGATATCATCACCCCTTGATCTTACAGACTCCACCCACAGGCCACCACTGATTGGTCAGAGCCAGGCACTAGACCCTAGCTGGGCCAATCAGAGCCCTTCCTTGGATTTCTGAAGTTGGGTGGGAGCCTTGGATGGTATTGTCTGCAGGTAGTGAACCCCCAGGGTCTTTGCTGGTGGAAGAGCCTGGCATGGGGGCAGGAGAGAGTGAACTCAGACAGACGCCCAGATAGTTCCTGGACAGAGTTTCTGCTCTGTCCCGGGTGTCTCTGAGGCCCAGCTATACCCTATGTCCTTTTTTGGATGATACAGACCTTCCGTTGGGTTTCAGCCAAAAGCCCTCACTGATATAACGACAACATTTCATGTTCCCTGCATCTGCAACAGGTGTTAGACGCGGGGGCACACGCTACGGCTCACACGATCGACTGAATGAAGTCGGAAAGTTTTAGGGACACGTTGTCCAACGTCACAGTCTTTGCCATCCCTGCCTTTCGATTCCCGTTTCCGAACTTGGTACATCAGAACCATGTCGCAATTTCTTCCTTGTGGGTCGTTTTGAACATGTTGAACAACATTCATGTTAAGCAACACCTTCAAGACACGGTCTCGGTGATTTGCAAAGAACAGTCTGCTGGCCTAATGAAATCAGAACGGCCAGTGTTTTCCATCCTACACTCAGGGATTAAGGAGGAAAAGCCGGTGTAAGCAGGACGCCCTCGTGAGCACAGCTGTGCAGGCGTGCAGTGAGCACATTGCATGGCTCAGCACGACCGAGTCAGGAAGAGTCCACTAGGACGCAGCCCCAAATGACAAAGGTTAATTAATAAAAATAAATAAAGGAGGTTTCGACTGCACTTCTCAAACAGCTTGTCTTGAAAGAGGTCAATAATTCAACAACAATGAATTGGTTGGACACGTTATTTCTATTTTATGACCATGGCTGCAATAGGGACAGAAAGAGGAAACGGGTGTATATTTTGGCAAAATGGTACTGTCTTGTTTCCTTGTTTAAAGCAAAACTGTTCTGTTTTTCTGATTATAAAACATACAAGTCCATTTATAGGAATTATGCAAAATATCAGAAAATACGGTGCCCGGGGCTGGTCATGGGAGGAGGGTTAGGGCAGAAGTGAGTGGGTGGTCAGGCATGGCTTGCACGTGGCCCTCCCAGGGGGCCCTGGGGGCCTCAGGGGGTCTCGGAGGGGTGGGCCTGGCAGGGTGGTCAGCTCCAGGGAGGGAACACAGCCCGGGGAAGAGAGCCTCACGCAAAAGCCTGGTGCTTGCCTTCTCTGCTACTGAAGCTACAAGGAAACTTCCCTGAGTCTGTAGAGCAGAGGCAGCAAGACACCCCCCACCCCCACCCCATGAGAGCAGGTTTCCACTTCTGGGTGCTGGAGGTGGTCCAGTGAGACCTTTCCAGGGATTAGAGGAGGTCCGGGCAGCACCCATGGTGACTGTGGCCTCAGTGGAGAGATTTGGGGGGTTGTTCTCGACTGTCACCTTGAGGCTCTGACCTTGACTCCAGCAGCGTCAGGGGCAGTGGGGCGGGTTGGGAGCACATTGCTGAGTGTACAGCCCTCTCTTAGAAGCATCCCCACACCCCCCACACCCATACTCCCTCCTCCCAGCACTGACAACAATCCGAGTGAATAATTAACTGTGAAGCTTATTGTTTAGCATCTGCCTCGGCAGTAGGGTAACCAGCTGTCTGGTGAACGGGGTGGCCAACTGTCTGGTGTGTCCAGGGTTTCCCCAACTTCAGCGCTGAATATACTGCATCCCAGGAGCCCCTCCAGTCCTGGGCAAACCTAGGAGAACACTCGGTGACCCTACTTTGCAAACCGATGGAAATTTCCACTAGCAGGGCCCTCGCGCCCGTTATTTGTTGTATCTCCTGTATCCCTACTCAGACGCAATGCCTCGCACAGAGGACGCATCCGATAAACATTTGCTGAATGGTAATTATTATTACTGGAAATTCTCAGTAAATATTTGCTGCATAAATGTCCCCCTGCCAACAAATGAATTGTTTTCCATATTATATTAACAAAAAATGGGACAAACTGGATTTACAGATTTGTCTGAAAAGAAAGAGAGATTTTTGCGTAAGTAGAGAGTGCCAAGCAAGATAAGTTTAGCAGGATAAATCCTCTAAAAAAGATCAGCCAATGGCCTCGAGGGGGGTGGTGCTGGCTTCTTGAATCAGTCTGTAAGTGGAGATTATGGATTTGCAGATCTTCTCAGATATGAGGACCCAAAGCAGGAAAGACAGATGTTTGACAAGCATGGCCATCAGTAAGAGTGAGAACTTATATTGCATGTCACCACCCACAGCCGTCTCACACACTTGCCCTTGGTTGGGACGCATGAGACCTTAGTTGGCTGGGAGAGGTGACATGATTCTGGCAAGGACACGTCCAAAGTGGAGATTTGAAACCAGGCCGTGTGTGTGCTTTTTCACATTGACCGGGGCCATGGCAATGATGCCCGGTGGCCAATAAATGGTCTCCCGAGGCTGTCCAAGCTGTGCAGATGCATCTGTAACTGTAGGCTGATGACCACTTAGAAAACGTTAAAATGGGAAGAAAGAGCCAGTGCAGCAAGCCTGGTTACTTGCTCCTTGAGTGTTTCCAAGGAAACCTGGAGCCATGACTGACCCTTGGCCAACCCTTGGGAATGTGGGTCTCAGAAAGTTTTTGTGTCCGTGATTGATGGTTTTGTTGTGGACACCTGAAGCAACGACCAGGTCCTAAAAGCCTGTTGAGATGGCTTTGCCCAAACGTTAAGATTGGTGAGGTGTGCCTGGCTTCACTGCTGGAGTCCTGTTTTCAGTTGGTACGGCTGACAGAGAGCAGGGTAAGTCTATCTGACAAACGCCCCATGAACACCTTGGAGCCTGAGACCTACATGGGTTTCCTGGGACGGAAGACTTCACACAGTTCTCTGGCCGAGGAAAAGCACGTTCTGACGGGGCTCGGATGAGGAGGCACCATAGGGGAAGGCCGGACTTCTCTGGGCTCTGCTGATGTGCATCTCTTCCTGCTGCTGTCTCTCTCTGCTTCCTTTGCTGTAGTAAATCTTAGCTGAGTCCAACGTACTGTGGAGTCTTTTCAATCTTTCTAGCAAATCACCAAACGTAGGGAGATATGGAGTCCAGCTTCTTTTAATTCGGCGGGATTCCACCCAAGCAGGGGAGTTCACTGTCCACACACCTGCCCCCCTCCAGCTTTGAACTTGGGCTGTGAGAACCGCGGATCAGAATAGTTACAGGCAAACCAGGAGCTCAGTTGTTATCCCCTTGGGAGGGGCTCCTCTTCCGCTCATGGCCCCAGGGCCCACCCCCCTGGAAAAATGTGGTAGGGAAGCGTGGTGTCTGGGCAGAAGAGGGTAAGGAGGGTGAAGGTCCCTGGAGAGCAAATTTCAGGGTTGATTGCTTTTTGGAATTCTGGGATTTGTAGACTCCAGTTAATATACATAACTGGAGTCAAAGCCGCAAGGGCTTCCTTAGACCTCTGTTACTTATTACTGGCTCAACCAGGCAAGCGCTTTGGGTCAGAGTATCCCCAGCCTTGCAAATTCTCCTCCATGTGTGCATATATCTGTTTACAGTCCAGGAGCACATTGCAAATTCATTCTTTCCCTATCTATCTATCTAGCTAGCTAGCTATCTTATCTATCATCTATGTGTATCTATGTATATCTATTATATCTCTATCTATCTGTCTATCTATCTATCTACCTACTTATAATCTACCTCTCCTCTGTCTTCAATTTTTTTTTTAATGTTTTATTTATTTCTAGGAGAGAGACAGAGAGAGAGACAGCGTGAGCAGGGGAGGGCCAGAGAGAGAGGGAGTCACAGACTGAAACAGGCTCCAGGCTCTGAGCTGGCAGTCAGCACAGAGCCCGACGCGGGGCTCGAACCCACGAACCGCGAGATCATGACCTAAGCAAAAGTCGGACGCTTAACCGACTAAGCCATCCAGGCGCCCCTGTCTTCAATATTTTTATATGTATAAACTGAAGAGGCACATTGCAAATCCACTCTTCCTCTTTTAATCTATCTATGTATCATCTATACATCTACCTATGTATTTATCTTGAAGATTTTTATATGTATAAACTGACAAGCACATAGACACAAATACAAATTAAACAATGAAAAAATAAGATATTTGAATAGTTACACATATGTTTGCTATTGAAAAAGGACAACACAGAGAATAGCATGAAATATTTGTAAGCCATCTACCTGAGAAGAGTCTCATATCTAGAATATGCAAGTAACTCAAAACCCAACAACAAGACAAAGAACCTAATTTAAAAGTGGGCAAAGGACTTGTGCAGGCATTTTCCCAAAGATGATGCACAAATGCCAACAAGTCCATGAAAACCTGTGATTTGAACTTCAGGCAACATTATCAATAAACGGACAAAATTGACATCGAGTGTCTCCATATGGGAGGCAATGACAAAGGCCCTTCAGTATATATTCTTACCAAAAACGCATAATCCAAATCTAGTGACAAGGAAACCTTAGATAAACCCAAATTTCACTGAAACCAGTACTACACTATATGCTAACTAACTTGAATTTAAAATAAATAAATAAATAAATAATAACCACCCAAATTTCGGAAAATCTGGGTGAAGAATATATGAGTTTTTAACACTATTCCGTTATACCTCTTTGGTAGCTACTTACAGGCGTCCTTCAAAACTATCTCTGTCACACGCATGTGTGCAACCACACACAGACACACAAGAGCTAAAAATGGTGTCAGTTTAAAGGAGACCGAAGAGAATTGTAAACCAAACTTAATGTGTGCTTCTGGATCGGGTCCTGGACTGTTCTGGATTGAGTCCTGGACTGTTCTGGATCGGGTCCTGGACAGGGAAAAAATGCTGTAGAGACATCATTGGAGCCCTAGGTAATCAGATGATAGTTCTCTACCACTGATGCATTTCCTGGCTCAGATTCTGCACTGTGGGGTGGGAAAGAAGGTTCTTGACCTGAGGAGATACACATGGGAAAATGTAGGGGTGAAGAGCCATGATGTCTACAAGGACCGGGGAAAAGTAATACAGATGCTTATCTAGAGAAAGAGGAATGGTGTTGCAAAATAGGGCAAAATGTTAACAATGAGTGTCTCTGGGTAAGGGTATATGAAAACTGTTCATGCTATTGTTGCAACTCTTCTGTAAGTTTGCTATTATTTAAAAGTAAAAAGTTACAATCAATTAATATATTAGAACATAAAATATATACAACTCTTAACATAAAAGGAAAATATTTATAGCATAAAGTTAGATAAACAAAAGGATCTCTACCGTAAAAACTTTGGGGACAAAATACCCCAAGCCTCTAGGGGGCAGTGCAGCCTCCAGTCACGCAGGGTGTTTGCAAACGGAGCAAAGGTGAGCTTGTCACTGACAGCCTTCCCTGGAAGGGAAGAGCATGGTTCCCTGGCATAAGATGAGGAGGAGGAGAAAATCACTTGTGGGACCAAGTGAGCTTCTAGAAGATTCCAAGGACCCAGAAGTGTGTGTGTCCTAAGTGTCTTCAAGGAAGCCAGGTGGGCTCCTTTCTGCCCGAGGTGATCAGAGCCACATTGTCTAAAGCCAAGATGCAAGGTTTGAGCCTCTACTCTGTGTAAGATCCTGTGGGAGAGAGGCGTCCCCCCGGAGAGGCGTATGTGTGTGTGTGTGTGTGTGTGTGTGTGTGTGTGTGTTTCTGTGTGTGCGTACACGCATGTGTCCGAGGTGGGGAAGCCTTCAAAGCTTTGCAGCAAAACAACCAGTTATTACTGAATTGGGGACAGCATGCAATCTCACTCTCGGGAGAAACCTACCTAATGGCGCTGAGTATTTCAAACTGGTGGGATGATGGTTAATACCCCATGAACATCTACTCTGTGCCAAGGAACCCACATTAACTCCTCACAACAATATTTCACTCATATTAACTCCTCACAACAACCCCAGGGAGTATCACTGTTAACCTTATTTTGCACAGGAGAGGTTAAAATAACCTGCCCAAGGCCACACAGCCAGTGACGGCAGCAAACAATGATACCCAGGTTCTTGGCCAAAGTTAAGGTTGCCTCCCTAGTACTTCAACAGATACCTCATACCTTTTGATCTTGCCCTCCTGAAACACAGGTCGAATCGCCTATAGGAGCAGCTCTAAGGAACATTAACAGTGTTCTTAACACTCTGGGAGATAAGCCCACGGTTTTGCAATACTGTGGCCTGTTCCTCCACAGATGAGTGACGGCCCCATCCCCACCTGCACAGTGAGCTTCTCTTGCCGTGGTTTTATTGCTCAGTTATGAGTCGATTGCTTAAAATAGCATGCGTGTATCTCATACCCAATTGGAAAAAAAAGATTGGTTCAGCCAGATGACATTTTAGGAGCGTCTAAAATATTTAAATGTACTGGCTCAAGCTTTTGTGCATTCCCATTTAAAAAAAAAAAACCCAAAACAAAAAACAACCCCCAAAAAACAGATTGCTGCCAAACATATTTTGAGCATCATTAGTGAGGACGAATCGCCCTGCCCATACTGCCCAAGGCCAGGGAAAGAAAAGTCAGAGGGAGCTTCCTTCTTCTCCCTCTGGAGGGTCATTTAAAGGCAAGCAGTCCCTTGGGGAAATGCTCTTGGCCCCTTCTCCTGAGTTATTATAAAGATTTATAGCCACGCAATGAGTCTGCATTTCAGATTAGCATCTGCCGGCCACCACCACAGAACACAGTAGCTAAGCACGTTGCATCCGCCCCATATTTTTTCAGCATAAATAGCTACTTGGATTTGACCAATGGGCACGTGACAGCCCCGGATGCCCAGATTCTTTAAAAAGAGTATGTTGTGTCTGGGAGCTGGTGAAGGCACCACACACCTACTTGGCCTCTGGAGATAGAAGGTGGCCTCACCTGATAGACCTAAAGGTCTTCATCTAACACTGGTGTTCTCCAGCTCAGGTACACAACAGCATTACCTGCGGACCCTGTAAGAAAATACCAGAGCTGCCCAGCCCGAGACCACTCAAGCAGACTCTGTGGCTTGGCCCTGGCAGCTATGGTCTCAACATGTCCCCAGACGGTACAGGGGAGAAGAGATTTTGGGCAGGATGTACAGTAGTGATGAAAAGTAGTGCTACTGTTGTCCTCTAAGGTCCAAGTACCAGGTCAGATTCAGCGCAACGCAAAAACAGAGGCCACTGTCGGGAACGGCTGAGCCTTCTCTAGTTAGGTCGCCATCTTGGATAAACCAATCCACCTATAATGCTCATGTCACCCATCAAGGGTGGTTCTTCCGTCACAGGACACCCAAGGTGAGAAGTGAGTTTCTTAAGGCCTGAAGTCACTTAAATTGGGACAAGGAGGTTTCTGCAGTAGGCAGGTCCAGGCTCGGCAAGCGGTGTTTTCCAAAGTGTTCTCTCCCCTCCCTCACACACTTCTGCAAGGTGACTTTGTCATTTCCTTGTTGAGAAGTGGCGTCTCTTTCTTCCAGCCCCCGGAGACTGGGCTGCCCTGTAACTAATCGGCTGTGGCAGAAGCGATGTCCCGTGACTTCTGACGTTAGGTCAGAGCAGGTCCCGAGGCTTCTGCCTGGTTCTCTTGGGATATTCCCTCATGGGATGCTTGCTCCTGCTCAGATCCCAGTCACCTCCTCATGAGAAGCCCAAGCCACCAACATTGTAGCTGAACCTGGCCTTCAAGTCATCCCAGGCCAGGAACTGAGAGTCCAGAAGTCTCCAGATGACCCCAGGCCCCAAATTATGCACGTCTTCCCCACCGAGGCTTCAATCCATCCCTATTCCACCCCACGCAAATTCTTGACTCACAGAATCCCTAAGCATGATAAGATGGTTCTTATTGGATGCCTTTAAGTTTGGGATGCTTTTTTTTTTATTAAAAAAATTTCACCGTTATTTATTTTTGAGAGAGAGAGAGAGAACGCGAGAGGGGGAGGGCAGAGAGAGAGGGAGACACAGAGTCAGAAGCAGCTCCAGGCTCTGAGCTGTCAGCACAGAGCCCGATGCGGGGCTGGACCTCACGAGCCATGAGATCATGATCTGAGCCGAAGTTGAATGTTCAACTGACTGAGCCACCCAGGCGCCCCTGGGATGCTTTTTCTACAGCATAGATAGTGTCATGTGGATTTTTGGGTGATGGAGCCCTGGGGATAGGGACCCTTGGTGAGGCAAGACCGTCTAGGCTCTGGTTAAGAGCCCAGCTCTAGAAACTTACCAGCTCTGTGGCCTTGGGAAAGTTACTTAATCTCTGTGCGCCTCTCAGTTCATCTGTGTAGTGGTGATAATAACAGCAACCACGAGTGGGTTGTTATGAGGATTAAATATATTAATGCATGCGGAGCACCTGGCTCATTGGAAGCCGCTAAGTGTTTGCAACATGTACAATCTGCACAGACCTTGGCCCCACTTTGGTCACTGAGGATTTAGTTCTGATGCAGAGGGATTCATACTGCAGGACAGTCCCCTTTCTTTATCTCCGCGCTCGATGAGGGAGGCAAGACAGGTTATGTGTCTCTCGTTGTCTGTGAGCTGGGAAATTGGGGCATGAAGAAAGACACTGCATTCCCACAGGCAGCAGCTGGAGGGGTCCCCGGAGAAAGCGCGCCGGTGGAATCAAGAATGAAGTAAAGCAGGAGAGAACCAGGCGAGGAAGTTGGAGGGAAGGGAGCCTGGCCTGGGCAGGAGCGGCGGGGTTTTAGTGGTGCATGTGTGCATGTGGGTGTATGTGTGTGTGTGTGTGCATGTGCGTGTGCATGGTGTGTGTATATCTGTGTTGCACACATGGTGTGTATACACACGCCGCATGTGATTATGTGTGTACGCATGTGTGTGCATGCATGGTGTGTACATGTGTTGTACGCATGAGATATATGCACGTGTGTACATGTGCATGCACGTGTTTGTGTATGTACACATGTGCATGTGTGTTGTGTGTGCCCACGTACTTGGGTGTGTGCATGTTGTGTGCACATGTGTGTGCGTGCGTGTGTGTTGTGGGTGCACGTGCATGTGTGTGAGTGTATGTGCGTGGGGGGTGGTGGTGACCCCAGGACAGGAGGGGAGCTGTCTCCGGAGAAGGGAGCCAGGTGTAGCCACCCAAGGGCACCCGAGAGTGGCGACTGCACACTGAAGCTTAGGAGGGAGGCGTCTGACGTGAGGCCACGCGGGGGGCGGCGATGAGAAGTCCCTCTGGCAGGGGTGAAGCAGGTGGGAAGGGGCCTGAGCCCCTTCAAGGTTCCTTCCAGCCCCTCTGCTCACGCAGAGGACGACCCTGTCTGCTGTCTTCGGAGACAGAGGGATCGAATCTGACTCCGTGCACACAGACAGACATGGATACGTGACTGGGTTCCTGGGTTCCTTTTCCTTTCCGTCTCGCTCTTCCCGTTCCCAATAGCGGTGCTCTCCCCCGGCCAGGTTCCCCGTCACATCGGATCGCCGGCTGCGTGTGACGCCCAGCAAACGGCACTTATGCTGGTGAAACGCTGAACTTGGCAGGCGGTGGGGGTGGGGCTGCTGTAACAGTTTTAAAGACCTTGAAATTACTTTGATGACAGTGCTACTTATGCTAAACTATCGCGCCCACAAAGCCGCATGTGCCATCTGCCTTTGTTAGACAATCACATGGTGCTTTTCCTGCACAGGATTCCAGGCACTGCGTCCCCAGCTCGGCCAAAAACCCAGAGGCTGATGTTGTAATCACTCTGGCTCCCAAATGGTTAAGCGTCAGGGTGCCAGTACTTGGCACATAGTGGGTACTTAATAAACGTTTGTGGGAGGAGCGTGAATGAATAATGGAATAAAAAAGCACTGGCAGTGATGAGGCCCTAATTAAAATTGTTCTAATCTAAATCGCTCAGCCTGGACCAGCTGCGCTTTCCAACGTCACCCAGGCAAGGCGCCCGCTCGCTCGGTACCTGGGTTTGATGAAAAGGAGGAAAAAGATCAGAATGAGGGACAGGCTAACGCTGCCCACCGGCCTTGGGCAGCTGGACCCGCCTGTCCTGGCCCCCGGGCATCCTCACCATCGTCATTGGCAGGCTCCCAACCCGCGGGCCAGAGGCTCGGAGGGTCTTACAAAGAGGCTGTGGATAACAGTCAACTCCTGCCCCACCCCACCCCCCACCACCCAAACAGCACCTGAGTGGCAGGTGTGGCCTCCCCGGGATGCTGTCTCGGTGACCTCACCTGGGCATGGCCCCACGCCTGGCAGCTTCCCACACCAGATGGGCCGGGCTCCCAGGCCGCGCACTGAGTGCTGCAGCTCCTCGCTCCCACCCCTGCGTCTTTCTGGGCATACGTATGGCAACTCTCCTGCGCCTCCAGAAGCCGGCCCGTGCTCTGATGCCCATCCCCCAGGGGTGTGGCCTCCCCAGCATGACCGGCCTCCCGCAGGCGCCCCGTGTCCCGGCAGGAGAGGACACATCACGATTATGCAACTGACCCTTCACAACCTCCCGGTCCCCCACATCCTCAAAAGGAGTCACCGTGAGAAGCGAGATGCATATTTCAGCGTCCCTGATGCTTGAACTGCTTTCAAGCCGTGGGGCAAGTTGTTTTGAATACATTCCCATTAAAAAAAAAAATCGAAAACCTTCAAACTCCAAGGGTTGATGTGACCGCTGGAAGAAGCTGAGTCATTCAGAACAGAGTCCGGGGAATGAGGCGAATGCTCAAATTTGCATAAATAAGGCATTTTTAGGTGAAAACGGAGGGCTGCCTTTACAGAATCAAACTGGTTCTCACCTGAGTTTCGTGAGGACCACATAGGGGTCCCGGGCAAAGACGGCTGTAAAACTAAAAGTATTTTTTCCCAAGATTGTCCACGATGACTTCCATGGAGATGGGCAAATGTAGGCGTGTTCGTTTTAAAAGCCAGTCATATGCCTTTCTTGCCACAGCAAATACTGTCTAAAAACAAATTTGAAGAAGCCAAAACGATCAAGGTAATGTGGCCCCCGCAGATATTGGGCCCCTTGCTCTGTAGCGATGTCCTGGCTTTAGAAAGTAAGATTGCTCTGTGCTGTCCATAGACACGGACCATTTCCCACACCCTTTCCTTCCGGTTTTCACAAAACTAACAGGGGCCTCTGAGGGACAGGGCCTCCAGGGAGGACCCGGTGTTAGTCCCTAATATCTCATGGAGGCTCCACACCAGGCTGTTTCCAGCCTCTCTCCTAAGTGGCTACACTCAGGTCATTTGGTGTTTTTATGACAGACCCATTAGCAACCCACCTGACATCCATCCCTACCCTCTGCTTTAGTGGCCCCGATAAATACATCCTTCTCGCAGCCAGAGGCCCGCTGCATGACAACGGAAGTCACCTGGCTCTTGCAAAATGTTTAGCTCTCTCTCTCTCTCTCTTTTTTTTTTTTAATTTTTAATCCTTATTTATTTTTGAGAGAGAGAGACAGAGCATGAGCAAGGGAGGGGCAGAGACAGAGATTGTGTGGAGACACACAATCCAAAGCAGGCTCCAGGCTCCAAGCTGTCAGCACAGAGCCTGATGCAGGGCTGGAACTCATCAACTGTGAGATCGTGACCTGAGCTGAAGTCGGGCACTTAACCGACTGAGCCACCCGAGCACCCCAAAGTGTTTAGCTTTCCTGATGAAAGGCTTCGCCCCAGCCTCCTCTTGTTTCCCTTCTTGCTGTCTTGAAGGTAAATGTGATGTCTGGGGCTGCAGCAGCCCTTTTGAAACCAAGAGGAAATGAAGACTGAGGATGACAAGGCAACCTGACAAGGATGGGGATGAGCCCGGGGTCCCTGATGGCATTGTTCGGCAGTGAAAACAAGACCAGTGACCTCAGACCTCTGGGCTTCCTAGCATCCGGGAACCACACGACCATTTGCTATGGCAGCCAGGCTCTCTGTTCCAGGGAACAGACACAGCCTGACCTGCCACACCAGCCATCCCTTTATTCAACAAAAAACACGGCAAACACAGCTGTGCCGCAGGCCGGCAGGAAGGGTGGGAAGGGCCGTGGATGGAGCATTGAGGCTGATCATCTTGTCCTGACAGAATTCTGGAGTCTACAGTTGTAACACACTTTTGGTTTCTTATGTAAAGCGCCCTAAAGCAATAGCATATTAATAGTTTACATTTGCAAATGATTCACGCACTTGGGAGGCCCTCAACATTAGTGGGTGGTGGGGGGGAGGGGATCAGATGCCGTTAAGACCCTTGTTGGGGGGGGGGGAGTTGAAAGTAATCCGGTGTTTAGCGCGTGCCTGCTGTGTGCCCACGCTGTTCCAGAGAGCTCGCCTACAGCACTTCATTGAATTCCTACACCCACTTTGACAAGCCATGCTCTCTCCTGTGTACACTCTGAACACGAGACTCAGAGAGGTTGAGTAATTTGCTCACTGTCACACAGCCGGCAGAGCAGACCACAAGCACGCCTCATCATGCCCAGACTTGCGTCACAATTTCTTGATAGAGATCTATCGTTGGGTTGCTCCCTGGCGTGTTTAGACAGAATGTGAATTAGAACTGTTGAAAGAGACATTAATAGATGTGAAGTTTTCGTCAGGCTTTAGCCAATGCCGTGTTCATCAGAAACAGACTGAGGCGCCCATCTGTGGAACTCTCCTCTCTTCTTGCGAGGATACAGCAGAACTGTGTCACCCAGAAGGAGTCACCCAGCCTTCTTCCTGTCACCCGTGCTGAAAGATAGCTCAAGGTCGGTGTCTTGGCTATTGTATGTAAATATCCCATGAGCTCACAGTCTTTTTTTCTTTAAAGTTTATTCATTTATTTTGAGAGAGAGAGAGAAGGCCGCACACACGCGGGGTAGGGAAAGAGAGAGAGAGAGGGAGAGAAAGAACCCCAAGCAGGCTCCACACTTTCAGCACAGAGCCCATTGCGGGGCTCGAACTCACCAACTGTGAGATCATGACCTGAGCCGAAATCAAGACTGGGATGCTTCACCGACTGAGCTGCCCAGGCGCCCCGCCTCCACAGTCTTTCCAATCAGCTTCGTTTCTACAAACAAACAAACAAAAATCCTTGATGCTCCACACAACCGAGTGTGTCAAAACTTATGTCTGCTCACACCGCCTTCCCAATAACCCAATCCAGAGGAAGCAGCGGGGTGGGGGCCGCGGGAAGACCAGGCTGTTCCAAGTTATGGGCTGAATTGTGTCCCCCCCCGCCCCATGCATCGGTTGAAATCCTAAGCCCCACGACCTCTGAAAGTGACCTTATTTGGAAACAGTGTTGTTGCAGATGCACTTAGTTGAGCTGAGGTCGTGAGGGTGGGGCCCCAACCCGGTAAGTCTGGTGTCTTTCAGAAAGGGGAAAATCGGGACCCAGGCACAAGCCCTGGGGGATGGCACATGAAGAAGAGGAAGATGGGGATTAGGGTGACGTGTCCACTAGCCAAGGAACGTTCAAGATTCCCAGCACGTCCCCAGAAGTAGGGGAGAGGCGGGCAACAGAATGAGGTGCATCCGTGTGTACCCGTGTGAGTATATACATGTATGTGTGTCTATGTGTGTGTGAGGGTGAGTGTGCATACGAATGTGTGTATATATGTGTAAGTATATGTATGCATACGTGTGTGTATATGTGTGAGTGTGGATGTGTGTGTATATATGGACATGTGTAGGGGTATAAATATGTGTGTAAGTTTATGTGTGTGGGTGTGTGGCTGAGTGTGCCAGCAGATGACAATGGTGTGGATGTGCCTGTGTGTTTGTGAGTGTGTGTTAGCACGCATATTGCATGTACATTTATGTGCATATGTATGTGAGTGAGTGAGCGTGTGGGAGGCAATGAGTGCTGTATGTGTGTGTGTACACATGTGCAGTTGTACGTGTGGGAGTGAGTGGTGCGACAGATGTCCCTGTAAATCTGTCTGAGTGTTGGTCACCTGCCCGTCTCCTAGTAGAGTCTGAATTCACCACTAGAGAAAAGACTGGAGCCAACCCAGTGAGGTGATGTTAACGGGGCTCCTGATGCGAGGCACACACCCAGTTTGCGGCAATGCCAGCTTGTTTTGGTAATACAGGTTCCCCCCACTACCCAAAAGGAGAGCTTTCCTATGAAAACTTTCATGAGCCAAAAAGCAAAACAAAGAAGCAATTACCATTAATCGATGTGAAAATTTGTGAGCCATCCCAGGCCCCCGAAATAACCTCTCATAGGCTTTTCTGATACCTGGGGGCATGTTACTAACAGACGCAAAATACCTGGAGATCAGGTCCAGATGCTCACAGACACAGTCCACAGCTTTGGGGGCTGGGCACCGAGACGGGTGTGGTGCCGGGGAGGGAGCTGGGTGGTACCGACTTCGTGGCGCGGATGTACACCGCTTCTACACCAGCTCATCTGGCTGTGAAACCAATGCTGGCCGCTGTTGCTGCGTTTCAGCTGCTCTCCTGGAAGTGAAAATCCTCTTTGGGTATCTTTCAGGTACCAAAAACAGGCACTAATAGAGGTCTTTTATCAAAGCGAAGTGAGGTCTTTCGTAACAAATTTTCAGCAAGTGGGAGGCGCCTGTGCTCCCATAATGGCCAGTCTCAAGCTCCAGATGGTTAACAACTGACTCACGAAATTCTTGAGAACTTGAACTACCAACTTCGCAAGCCAGTCGAGGGGAAGTGGCGCTGAATCCAGCAAAGCACTGCCGGTGTTATTGTGGGGAAAAAATGCATGTGTATTAAATGCTTGCGGCAGCGCACAGCACGAAAGAAAAACGTAAGTCATCATTGCAATGCTATGATATTTTGAAACGCAGGACAAAATAAACCAGCAGAAAGTGCAATGTTCAGGTGACACTGGGTGATGGATTTAGGGTGATGATTAACCCAATTCTGTACATCTGAGGTCCAAAAAAAAGCTTTAGTTTTTTAAATGTTTATTTATTTATTTTGAGAGAGGGAGAGGGAGAGATTGTGCGCACAAGTAGAGAAAAGGCAGAGAGAGAGGGAGAGAGAATCCCAAGCAGGCTCTGCACTGTCAACATAGAGCCCGACATGGGGCTCGAATCCACAAACCACACATGACCTGAGCCAAAATCAAGAATAGGATACTTAGCAAACTGAGCCACCCAGGTGCCCCACCCCCAATTTTAAAATACACGTATGGCTAAAATGAAGGTCACCGGCATGCCAAGTGGTGGGATCATTGGCAACACTCATAGGTTTGAGGATTTGCCCAAGGTTTGCACCATTTGCACATATGATGGTGCAATAATTTGATTTAATTGAAAGGTGAGAAAAATCCTGAAAGAGAAAACGTCACCTTTTGAGAGGAGGTTGTAGAAGCTCGGCCAGGGTGGAGAGCCATGGAGGGCTGTCTGGGTGCAGGGACCTCAGCTGCCGGAGGATGTGGCCCCTGTCACCTCCCAGCAAGTGGCTCCGTGTTCATGACACCTTCCTTCCTTCCTTCGGATCTAAAGGGCTGATGTTCCCTGCACTGCTCCCACCTTTCAGATATAGTGAGAGAAAACCGGCCACCTTTCTATGTGCGGCTGTGGGCATTGCTGCTGGTTGCATGAGGTTGAACAGTGCCCCACCCCACCCACTGCCCATGTCTGGATGTTTACCCCACCTACCGCCTGGAACCTCAGGACCAGACCGCGTTTGGAAATAGTCTTTGCAGATGTAATTAAGATGAGAGCATTCTAAGTCCTAAACCAAGATGACCAATGTCCTTCTAAGAAAGATGGTCATGTGATGTCAGGAGCAAATTGGGGTACAACAGCTGCCAAGGAACCCCAGGGATTGCCCACAGCCACTGGAGCCTGGGAGAGGGGCAGGGAACCGACCCTTCCAAGCCGGCTGACACCTTGGTTTTGGAATTCTGGCCTCCAGGACTGTGCGAGGATATATTTCCCTTCTTTCAAGCCAGCCGGTTTGTGGTACTTGGTTACAGAGGCGGCCCAAAGGCGGGGAAAGGTCGCACCATGGGCGCTACTCCCTGCCCAGCCGCCAGGGCGGCGCTGGGGAGCAGCCGCCCCGCCCAAGGCTGCCCCCCTCTCCCCTGGGGGCAAAGCAGCGCCCGGATCCGTTTCGGAGGCCGTTTCTGCTTTCTTCACCATCTTTCCGATTGGTGTGGGAGATGAATACCTTCCCGACCTTGAACAGGGCGCCATGGTCCCAGGTGATGCCCTCTGCTCGCTGCGCAGGAGGGAAAGGGAAGGACGCCCGAGTGGGAGACGCAAGATGCTGGCTCGGCAGGTGTGTCCCTGCGCGGCCGGCAGGAGGGGCTGTGCTGGAGCAGGGGTGGGGTGGGGAGGGGGGCCCGGGTCACCCCCCCTCACTGGAGGCCACTTGCCTCTCCGAGCCTCACCCCCACCTCCCAACCCCTCTCCCGCAGCTCGTCCGGGAGCACCGAGGTGAAGTCCTAGCCCAGCAGTTTAATCGTCGCTGCCGAGCTAGACCGGGGAAGATTAAGGGTTGCTAATTTGGAACCGGGGACTGATGTTCTATAAAAAGCAGAGGCTTTGGGATCTGTTTAGTTTTTTTTTTTTTTTTTTTTTATAAAAGTAAGCCATTTTAGAAACTCTTCCTACACAAAAATGATGAAGTCAGAGGGATGAGTCGGCTTTCCTCACCCGTTTCCTCCTCTGTTCTCCTCTTTTCCAGCTTCCTGTCCGGCCCCCCCACCCCACCCCCGCAGGTGGCCCCTGCCCCACCTCGGGGTGCAGAGGGGACCGCGGACGCACATCCGGGCCCCTCCCAACGGGGTGGGCGGCGGTAAAGAGAGGCGCGCATCCGTGGAGTCTAAGCACGGGGAGAAGGACTGGGGCCCCCGGGAGGTCCTGGGGTGAGGTGGGGTCCCCTCGGGAGTGGGGGGCTGGCCCGGGGCCCACGGGGCTCCTGCCGGGAGTGCTGCGTTGCAGACAAGCGCCGCGGGGGAAGAACCCTTGGGGATGACCCGCCGGCTGGCTCAGGGGAGTGAGGCAGGAGTGCGCCCCTGGCCATGACCCTGCGCACCTGGCCATGACCTTGCGCACCTGGCCATGACCCTGCGCACCTGGCCATGACCTTGCGCACCTGCCCGGACCGACGCCCACGGCCGGGCCTTCCTGATGCCCTGGCGTCGAGGTCCGCGAGGCGGTGCAGCCTTCTCTGCGGCCTGCAGGCAAAATCGGAAGAGGAGGCAGCTCTGAGTTGCAAGAGGCCGGAGAGCTGAGGCTGGCTCGGAAAAGGACCTTCGTGTCACCTCCTCTCTTTACCCACCAGACGGCAAGTTAGCAAGCCAAGGGACGTGGGGTCGCAGCCGTGTGAACACACACACACACACACACACACACACACACACACACACACCGCGAAGAGAACGTGTCTCCAGAAAGCAAATTCTGTAGAATCCGGAGCCTTGAGTGAACCAATTTCGGCTCCTCTCAGGTGGCAGAAAACATGTACGGTTATTTTTTTGTTTCTCTTCTTTCGGAAATTCGCCCCAAACGTGTTTTTCTGGCCCATCCGACGCGGAAGCCCAGCCGGCCCTCCCTGGAAAGCTCACTGGCTGGGAAGAGGCCTGTACCTTCTCAGGGGGAAACCCCAGGACATCTGTTTGGGGGACATAACATCTGCTGTGTGCAGCACTGGAGAGAAATGAATTAGGAAATTATGAAAAGCCCTCAGGGCAGCGTGAAATAGACACTGCGTTTGGGAAAGGGGGTGCTCAGAATTGCCCGTGGACCCCGGGATGATCTGTCACCCCCTGATTGGGAACAGGGACTCCCGGCTGGGAGGGGCGTCTTTGCTCACTGAGCGGACAAGGTGTGGTGGGAGCAGAGGCTGGGGAACTGCCCTGCCTCGGCCAGCGGGAGACGAGGCCACCTTGTCCCCTGGGACACAGGACTGGGAAGGTCCCCGTCAGAAGGCAGGGAAGGAGGTCACAGACCCACAATCGCAGGATGAGGGAGATGTTTGCCAGTTTCCTGCTATTCTTCTCAGGGAACAGGGAGCCGTGGAGCTTTTCCAGAGGCGAGTCAGTGCTAACCAGCCGCCCTGTGGGGGAAGGTGTTCGGCTCCCAGAAAAGGCACCCCGCCCTCTCTCTGCCTGCTGTCCTCTCTTTCTGAGCTGGCTCAGTAAAGTATAACACCGTGTCTACTTTATATGGTGTAATTTATCCATTTTGTAACATGCATTCATTTTGGAGAGACAGAGAGCACGAGCAGGGGAGGGGCAGAGGGAGAGGGAGACACAGAATCCAAAGCAGATTCCGGGCTCTGAGCTGTCAGCACAGAGCCCGACACAGGGCTCCAACTCAAAAACCTCGAGATCATGACTTGAGCCCAGTTGAACACTCAGCCAACTGAGCCACCCAGACACCGTCATAGTGTGTAATTTATAGAATTATATAATGCTATAATAGAATATTCCCTATAGTATAAAAATTATACAGTACAACTTATATATTTATGTATAGTGTTATACAGTATAACTTATACAATATATAATACACATTTATATATAATAATTATATAATATACAACACGGTGTTAAATGATTTATATCATATACTGGTCTATGATTTTTGTCAGATGTATACAGTTAGGAAATCACCATCATAATCAAGATGCAGAACAGACCTAACACTTCGGAAACTCCCTGCATAATGATGCCCCTTTGGAGGCCGCCTTCCCCCCAACCCGGTCCCTTGGGACCCCGTCTGCATTCCGCCCCTCCTGGAGGGCCCCCCCGCCCCCTCCCCCGAGCCTCTCTCCAGCACTGGGTGCTGGATCTCAGGTGTGCAGCTTTCTCAGTGATCTCACTCATCCCCTAGTGTTATTTTCAAGTTTAAACATTTTATCAGTAGCCAAATCAGACTTAATGGCCACTTTCCAGGCTCTAAGAGAAGCAAACCCAGCCCTAATATGTGAAAATATACCTCTTAACGTAGCTCTCTTTCAATTGAGAAAACTGCCATGTTTGACAGTGAATCACAACCTGGTGACGATCTTAAATAATTTTTGATTCGTGTCAGCCTGCTGGCTTACTGGAATGTGTTTTGCGGACTTCCCCATGACTGGTATTATTTTAAAAAAAAAAAAAAAAGCCTAAAACACGTAATCCCCTTCGAAACTTAGATCGGGTGGCAAACGAAAGTTCCTGAAAAGTCTCCTGTCTGCTTATCCTGGACCGGACAAGCCAGGCAGGGGTGGTACCGCGCTGGCTCCCTCCGGGGAGAGGGCCCTCGGCCAGCGGGGGTGCCGGAGTCTGAAAGAACATGAGATGTGTCACACGTCAGACCAGATTGTAACCAAAAGGTCAAAAGGTGCTCGGCACCCCCATCCCCGCTGAAGCGTCTCCTTCATCCTTTTAAAGCAAACATGTAGGACGCAGCCATCCATGGACCCTGCTCACCCACAGGCCCGTCAGCCGGGCAGGGCCAGGGCCCAGCCAGGGCTCCGGGGCGACTGGACAGGCACCTGGCTGTGTCCTCGGCACCGCCCTCAGGCCTGGGGAGCTTGCCGACAGTGGGGTCGGGGGTGGGGTGGGGGGGTGTGGAGGACTCTGAATCTGTCCTCTCAGGGAAGGCCCAGCCCCAGGCCCCCCTGGAGGGCTGGAAACCAGCGTGCACCACAGGGCTGGGGGGCCTGGGGGCTGCTCTTGGTGAGGACACTCACTTCCCAGGGACTCTGGTCCCACCCGTCCCCAGCTGCTGGCCGGCCTTCCTGGAGCCCCTGCTGTCATTTGCAGGAAAACTGAGGCACGCTGAGCGCAGCCTCTCCGTCCCCTCCAAGCCTGTCCTAGGCCCCGCTGGGTTGAGAGGAGGGAGGTCCGGTGGCAAAGCCCAGAAGGGGAGCGTTCCAGATGGAAGGGAAGTGTTCAGATGCTGGTGACTCAGGATGTCTGGAGCAGCAGCATGACGACTGCGGAGGAGACGAGAGAGGATGGAAGGGGAGAGAGGAGGGGAGGGGAGGCTGGGCCAATTTGGAGAGAGCTCTGGGGTCCAGCTGAAGGCTTCAGGCATTGCCCACATCAGCCCCTATTCCTGACCCTTCTCTTCACTCTTCGTTGTCGAATGGCTAATGACGATTTCAGGAGGTAGAAGGTTTCAGGGGAAGAGTCCCAACCCTAGACGTCCATTGCAGAGGGCCTCAGACCAGGTGGTGGCCGTGAGAATGTTCCAGAAGGAGCCTAAAGGAGAAGAAAGCACTGACTGACCGGTGGTCTTGCACAGAACATCCTGGAGGGGAGGGCTCACCTGTGCATTGCAAGTGCTCGTGTGTGTGTGTGTGTGTGTGAGAGAGAGAGAGAGAGAGCGAGCGAGCCCGGCTGCGGACACGGCCCCGTCTGCTGCCCCCGCCGCCCGCTGGGAGAGCCGGCCCCTCTCGGGCACCCCAGGCCGCTCTCCCACGAGGCAGCAGGTGGTGAGCACGCACCACGCCCGCAGCGAAGCCCTGCTCCTCAGACGAGAATAAACCGCCGCAGGAGAACATGCTGTGCGAGGTGGAAGGGAACAGACAGCAAGTGCCCACGCCGCCCACGCCTGCGGGGCTTCAGGCAGGAAGGAGGCTGCCGCCCGCCCCACGACCGCCCTGCCTCCGACTTGATTCGTGCCGTCGCGTATTACTTTTTGTGTCGTGCATCTTCCAAGGAGTCCCTGAAAACCCTGTGAGCTCCGGGGTCACTCGGCACGCCCTCCCCCCACCACACGCTCATCTGCAGAGAGGCCGAGGCATCTGGTCTGAAGGTGATTTTATAAAAGCGCCGTCTGGTGGAGCAGACTGAACCGAGTTAGCTTCTGCCCTGGGGAAACTGAGTGGGGACCCCAGTGGAAGCGTTTTCAGGCAAGACCCCACCATGTGCCACCACGCTGGCGGGAGGCCACCCTTCCCATTTCTCTAGATGATTCAGAAACCTCACTGGCTGTGTTGCAGCTGTAAATCAGGCAAGCCTCCCCCCACCCCCCACGTCTTTGGGTTGACAGGAAACCCTGCTGTGCGGGCCACAGCCCCCTCTCGGGAACTTGCGTTCCCTGGTCCTGCCGGCTGCCTTCTGGGCAGCTGAGTTGGCCAGGGGTAGGGTGGACTGCGGATCCAGGAGAAAGCCGTATGGCAGCCTGGTGCAGAGTGTCTTGTCCAATAAGGAGAGGGCTGGGCCTGTTGGCTTCCTGGTTTCTAGAATCCATCAAATAGGAGCAAAGGGCAAAGCTGAAGTCATGCTCAGCAGCTGCAGCAGGGGTTATGGGCCATCACAGGCTCATCACAAGTGGAAGGTGAGATGGGGTGGAGAAAAGATGCGTGGTCTTGAGTAAGGAAGCCAGTGGACGGCCAGGCAGAGAGACGAGGCAGAGATGGCCTGACTGGTGGAAGACATCCCGAGAGCCCGGGTCACCATGCCTTGGGCCCTCGGGACGTCCACTTCCAGCATGCCGACACCGGGCCCACACATGTCATGGCTTGGACCTTCAGAGATCCTGGACCCCATTACCCCTGTGACAATAAACTCCATCTCCTAACTTGCGGGGCCTGGGAGAGCCTCTGGGTGTTGAGGGGAAAAAGAAAAAGCCAGCCACTAAGTCAGCCTCTGCTACACAGGATTTTAAAATTCGGAATGAGTCAGGGGGTCATGATCAGAGCCCCAGGGCTTGGCCACTCGTGTGGGTGGAGGTCCCCCAGCCAGGCCACTCTCTGCAGCCCATCCCCTCCCTCGCCCACCAGCATCTCAGGAGCCCTTTTATTAACTATCAGGTGAAATCCGATTCTGTTCTAAGTCTGTAGAGATTGATCAAACGGCCACCGTGTGCAGGGCAGTGTGGGGGGCCATGCAGGATGCACGGAGGGCGGGGATACGGTGCCAACCTTCCATCAAGAGAAGCACGGGAAGGAAGCAGGAGGAAACGAAGGTGACCAGGAGTCCCTGAGGCGGTGTCAGTGATCACCCATGTTGATCTCTTGCAGCTCTCTGGTCTGCTGCTCTGGAAATGCACCCAATAGAAGCCCATCAGTGCGCAGTCGAAGTGGGGGAAGGGTAACGTTATATGAGAAAAGCCTGGCCAATGCCACCTTGGCCAAACAATCAAGGTCAACACCAGCAGTGACTAGTCCTGTGGGAAATATGGCCCCTCCATAGGGTGTGATGAATATGGAATTGACCTCTATGGTCTTTCTGTCAACACCTATGATCTTTGTCTATTCGTGAGAAAAACACCAGGCAAATTCTGATAGAGCATTCTACGATATTCCTGACATAGTCCTCCACACTGTCAAGGTCATCAAAAACAAGGAAGCCCTGAGAAATTGTCACAGCCAAGAGGAGCCTAAGAAGACATGACAATTAAATGCGATATGGAGTCCTGGATGGGACCCTGTGACAGAAGAGGAATATTAGGCAAAAACTAAAGAAATCCGAATAATCTATGGGCTTCAGTTAATAATAATGTATCCATATTGGTTCATTATTTGTAGCAAATGTACTGCACTGATGATAGCTATTAATAATAGCAGAAGCGAGGTGCAGGGCACGTAGGAACTCTCTGTACTTACCTGCTCAATATTGTGAATTTAAAACTGTTCTAAAAACATAACATCTGTTTAAAAATAAATTGAAGAATCCACCTGCAGCAGTGAGATTTGAGATGCGGAGCCCAAGAACCAGAATCTCTAGTTCTCCATGTTGGCGAGCTATTCAATATCTTTATTAAATCCATTTTCTGCTTAAGTAGCTGCAGAGAGAGTTCTGCAGTTCCGTGCCTGGACCAGGACATGCATCTCCATATTTACACGCAACATGGACAAAAAAGAGCTGCAGGAGATCTGGTGTCATTTTTAATTTTGAGTTACAATCATTTTAGAAAGGCAGGATAACATGTTTGAAGCATCTGGGGACAGAATCGGGGCTAATGAGATAAAATTTAAGAAGCGCTTTGAGCTCCCTGGAGCTAGGGAAAGGCAAGGTACACGTATTATCATCATTAGAAAAAACATGCTTTGAAATCTTGGCAGGAAGGCGGATAGAAGTAGAAATCAGTTCAATTACTCTTGCCTTTCAAAATAGAAAAGTTCTATAAAAGTTCAAGTGATTTTCTTTTTTTTTTTTTTTGGTAAATCAAATTCCTCCTTCCTTCTTGTGTCAAACATTACTGTTCTGTGATCTTTCAATTATTTTTGGTTGAGCTCCCTTTGACAATATACCTAAGTAGCTGTAGTTTCTCTGCTTTCAGATTCTCTGGGAGGATATTCTCATACTTCAAAATCTCTCCCATTTTGAGAAAAAAAAATCATATGCTTTCCTTTAATGTTATTTGAAATTTCAAAACAAAGAACATGATTAAAAATGAAGCAATGCAATGGTAATAACAGCAGAAAATGATTTTTTTTTTTTTTTGTCTTTAAAGATACATTTAGGGGCTCCTGGGTGGCTCAGTCAAACGTCTGACTTCAGCTCAGGTCATGATCTCGTGGTTGGTGAGTTCGAGCCCTGCATCAGGCTCTCTGCTATCAGCACAGAGCCTGGAGCCTGCTTCAGATCCTCTGTCCCCCCCTTCCTCTCTGCTCCTCCTCTGCTCGTTTTCTCTCTCTCTCTCTCTCTCAAAAATAAATAAACATTAAAAAAGTAAATATACATTTAAAAATGTTGTCAGCTCGTAGAAACATTGGGTGAGCTTGGGGGTCACATTTGATCCCCCTATACTGGAGGATGGAGCTGGTCACCCTCCTCAACCTTAGCCTGATGTACTATTTGGTTTTCCAAGTCCATAGTGAGGAAAAAGCAAGTTGGATAACTTGAAGAATCCCTTCTCCTTCATTTGGCAGAGAGATATTTTACCCAAAAATTCTCCAAAGTGATTGTATCAGTTAAGCCTGTTTTGATTCACAGGAATTGTCAGTTCTCATTGCACTCGGACGCCTTCAACCCAAGCTAGGTTTTGGGGGTTTTGTTCTTAGCTTTTTGTTTTAAATCTTACACAAGATCACAAGAATGAGCTAACACATTCTGGAACATTTTGTACTAAGACCTAATACTATCTTGGCAGACACATGGCCTATTTCTTAAGATGTAACTGAAGACAATTTAATTAACCATTTTGCAAACATGTAGCGAGAGTCGCCAGTTTCAAAACTGTGCTAATGGTGTCCTCCCTGTTCTCCAGGCACTTCAGCATTTTAGGGTGGTTGTTTTTTTTTTTTCCACACCCACTCCCTGGCCTCAAATTCAGTTCAGCAAAGATACCTGATGTGGCAAGTAATTAGAAATCCAATTTGAATGACAAAGGGGATTCTGGGGCTCCCATAATGGAAGCCAGAGGTGGGCAGATTTCCCAGAAGGTTGATGGATGGCTCAGTTTTGTGCTGTAGAAACTCAGGTTGTCTTCTTTGCTTTTCCTTTTGTGTAGATCGTTTTATTGTGGACCTGTAGAGGTCAAAGCCACCTGCTTCCTCCTGAACATCCAGCAGGAGACAGAGAGTGGGTCTGTCCGCAAATCCCCAAGGGTGAGGGTCACTTGATTGCACAGTTCCCATCACGTGATCATCCCTGGACCAATGATGTGAAGGGCACTGGGCGTCAGTCACCCACAGCTCAGCACCTAGAATGGGAAGGCGGTATCACCTTCCCCTAAAACTCTGGGCTTCCCCAGGCAGAGGAGGGTGCACCCAGATGAAAATCTGGTTACCCTTAGGATGGGGGAAATGTCAACGGATGCTGCCAGCAGACCCCCTACAGGGCGGGACCTCTGTTCTGCAGTGATTTTCTGGAAGTTACCTTTGGGAAAAGCTCAAATTTCAAAATTTCTTCTTGGGCATGTTTTCTGGCACCGGTGGAATATTAGGGGGAAAGGAAGTTTTTTTATTTTTTATTTAAAAAATGTTTTTAAATGTTTTATTTATTTCTGAGAGAGAGAGAGACAGCATGATCAGGGGAGGGTCAGGGAGAGAGAGAGACACAGAATCTGAAACAGGTTCCAGGCCCTGAGCTGTCAGCACAGAGCCTGATGCGGGGCTCGAACCCATGAACCATAAGATCATGACCTGAGCCGAAGCCGGACGCTTAACCCACTGAGCCACCCAGGCTCCCTGGAAGTTTATTGATAAGCTCTGGAAAGAGATTTTTCAGTCACGACATCTAGAAAACAGTTCCTAAATTCAGCCTGTACACACACTAGATACAAATTTACTTTTTGAAATTCTTGAAATTCATGAAATTCTTTTTAAAAAATATTTTTAATGTTTACTTTTGAGAAAGAGAGAGAGACAGGGCATGAGTGGGGGCGGGGCAGAGAGAGAGGGAGACACAGAATCCAAGGCAGGCTCCAGGCTCTGAGCTGTCAGCACAGAGCCCATGAGGGGCTTGCACTCATAAACTGCGAGATCATGACCTGAGCCGAAGTCGGACGCTTAACAGACTGAGCCACCCACGTGCCCTGAAATTCATGAAATTCGTTTCAAGAACTTTGTCTTTGAAAGCTTCAATTAAAAACAATTATAAAGCAACAATTTTAGCAAATGATTCCCCGCATTTGATTTGGGCACTAAATGTCTTCTTAATAAGGGACGTGTATATTCAACCTTCCAAATACAGTTATCAGATAGGATAGGCTTTGCTGAAAGACATAATTTTAAGAAGTTCACAGCTGTATATCTTTTCTCCAGTATTTCAAAAATAGGACACCTGCCTCTTGCAACAAGAGAAAATGTGTATTTCACTTTGTCCATCAACAAACCTCGGCGGAGCGGAACCTTCTGATTGGCATTCGGATCTTCACGCAGAGCAGAGTGAATCATCTGGGGGCTGACGCACAGCTTTTTCATGAAATTGATTACCGTTAGTTGAGGTTTCCTTATCAATTCCTGGACAGTGTGCTGGAAGGTAGTGCTGACGATGCAGGACACAGTGTGTTCCAGAAATGAGTCTTTTCCTGAATTTTCACTCAGTATCTGCAAAGCCCAGCATTTCTGGAGCATCACCAGGGCAGAACTCCATGATTACTTTTTTCCTAGTTGGCCAATCTACTTTGAAGAATTCTCACACTGCTTCAAAAATATCACCAGCTTTCTTTAAGACCTGAGGAAACCACATTTTTTCCCCAACAGTATCTTGAGCCATTGTGCTTAATCAGATTATGAAGCTCCATTTCCTCGACTGGTGTATTCATCACAAGCAATAGGGAAAAGAGGGGCATTAAATCAGCCTTTTGGAAATACGAAGTTTGATGTCCTAAGCAAATTCAGCTAATCATTATTTGATTGAAAAATTGGACTGGCTTCTAAAGAACAATATCTAGTTTTTTTTTCCTCCCTTAGGTTCTTCTCCAGAGAAAACTTTGGCAGTTTTCCGAATGCCAATGTTCATGTAAGTTTCTCCACCGGGAAAGGCTGACTTGGAGGTTGCTGTTCGTCCGTCAGTGTTGGTGATGGAAAAGCAGAATCCTGCAAAACTTTCAGCACTTTGCAGATTCCTGTGTGTGTTCTAGTTCTGCTCAATCTTACGGACAGCCGAAAATTCTCTTTTGCAGGGGCGCCTGGGTGGTTTAGTCGGTTAAGCGTCGACTTTTGCTTGGGTCATGATCTCGCGGTTCGTGGGTTCGAGCCCCGCGTCGGGCTCTGTGCTGACTGCCAGCTCAGAGCCTGGAGCCTATTTCAGAGTCTGTGTCTCCCTCTCTCTCTGACCCTCCCCTGCTCATGCTGTCTCTCTCTCTCTCTCCTAGAAATAAATAAAAATATTAAAAAAAAAAAAAGAAAATTCTCCTTTGCAGAAAAAGCGAGCGTATAAACATACAGAAAGTCCTCTTCAAATATTTTGGTCAAAGTATCATGTAAATCCAGAATTTCTGACATAATTACAGATTTATGGAACTCCAACACCCTGGGGGAAAAACACTCCATCTTTGTGCCTGGATTGTCGTGGGCCATTGTCAAACATTTGTGATGCCAGCGTCAACTGCCCGGAGGACACGAAATGTGAGCAAAAATGAAAGGGGGGTTTGGACGTTCACTCCTGGTCCTGCATGTGGGGAACGATGAAGGCTGTGGTGTGGTGGCTGGTCCAGACACCCGCGGTGCTGAGATGGCCTTCGGTGTCCCAGTCTGTCCCTGGCCTGAGCCCACACGTCTCATGGCCCCGTGGCAAGATGTAAATCCTCTCAATAATAATCTAATGTCACCCTTACAGGTCAGGACAGGTGCTAACCTGTACAGACCAAAGATACTCCCAGGGTCTCCTCTATACTCTATCACAGTGTATAATTATATATAGTCCAATGTTATTTTAAAGATATATGTATATTTGTATTTAAACAGAAAGCTCAAATGCTGTGTAAGAGGGAACAGCAGAATGAATTAAATTTTATAGTCCAGGTGAACACATTATATTAATGAGCTTCTTCTAAAAGTTTTCTTACCTTGTTTTCTGCTTATCTCCACCATTCAGGAATCTTGTTATTACTCTCTGTAGTTGGTACATAAAATAAATATGCATCTTTAGGGCACCTGGGTGGCTCAGTCATTTAAGCATCTGACTTTTGATTTCAGCTCAGGTCATGAGCCCAGGGTTGTGGGCTCAAGCCCTGTGTCAGGCTCTGCACAGAGCATGCAGCCTGCTTAAGATTCTCTCTCTCAGGGCGCCTGGGTGGCTTAGCTGGTTAAGCGTCTGCCCCTGATTTTGGCTCAGGTCATGATCCTGAAGTTCGTGGGATCAAGCCCCAAGTCAGGCTTTGCACTGGTAGCTCAGAGCCTACTTTGGATTCCCTCCCTCCCTCTCTCTCTGCCCCTCCCCTATTCATTCCCTCTCTCTCTCTCTCTCTTTCTCAAAATAAATAAACTTAAAAGATTCTCTCTGCCCCTTTCCCCTATTTGTGCACTCTCTCAAATAAATAAATAAATAGCATTTTTAATCTTCCAAATATAACTTTCGATGAGGATATTTACCTTCAGCACAACTCAGGATGTCTGAGTCCTGCCTTGCGCTGCCCTTCAGTAATTTTCTATCTCAGTAAGTCGTTCGGAGCCACCTTAGCTTCCTGCGGCTGCCATCACAAAGTGCCACTGGCCGAGTGGCTTAGAGCAACAACAATGTATTGTCCCCTAGTTGTAGCAGCCAGCAGTCTGAAATCAAGGGGACAGCGAGGCTGTGTTCTCTCTCTCAAAGCGTGAGAAGAGCTTCTGCCAGGTGCTGCCAATGCTTACGGTTCCTCAGTTCCTCGTAGCTGTGTCTGCTCCGCACTTACTGTTGGGCTTGTAGGTGCATCAGCCCATCCCCCGCCTCTGTCCTCATGTGGCCTTCTCCCTGTGTCCGGGCTTCTGTGTCCAAGTGTCCCTCTTCCTAGAGGGGCTCCAGTCACAGTGGGTCAGGGCCCACCCGCATCCAGGGTGGATGACCTCCTACCTGCATCCAGGGTGGATGCAAAGATCCTACTTCCACATGAGGTCACGTTCACAGCTTCTGATAGACACGAATTTTTAGGTCACTGTTCAGCCCAGTACAATAACCGAGAGCAGCACAAAATAATTCTGTCGTGTTCAGGAGAGGTTCCGTTGGCTTTCTTCCTCTGTGCTTGGAAAAACCAGTGTGGCCTTTATTGGCACATTTATCTCAATCTCTCTTTTTTTTTAAATGTTTATTTATTTTGAGAGGTGAGGAAGGGCGGAGAGAGGGAGGGACAGAAGATCTGAAGCAGGCTCCATGCTGACAGTTGCGAGCCTGATGTGGGGCTCATACTCAGGAACCACAAGATCATGACCTGAGCTGAAGTCGGACGCTCAACCGACTGAGCCACCCAGGCGCCCCTCATTTCAATATTCTTGATCTATAAACGCATCTGCTCTTCAGATTCTCTTTTAAATGGGTTGAAACATCTGCCCGGTTCTTTCATGTGATAAAATCTTTAACAAGCGCTCATTTTTATATCTGTATGATCGTCATTATTTTACTTTGAGAAATAATTATCTTTTGACAGTGGAAAGGAGTACCCAGGGAAGGAAAAGGAATGCCCAGGGAAGTCCCTTCCCCTTCCACGGGCCTTGGGCGAGCCCCGAGCAAACCACTGAAGCAGGTCAAGGCTCCCTTGAACCAGCTGTGCCTTCCGCCCAGCACCTGCCCAGTCTCCCAGGAGATGTCTTCTTAGGTTTGTCCTGCACCCCAAGTGGTTGGGACCCTCACACGGGGCCTGACACCTGATACAAATGCTTTCTCATGAACCCAACCCACCTTCCCCACCCAAAGGCCTACTGTCCTCAGTGGCTCCCATGTGAGCTATCTCCCAAGGAGCAACTGACCCCTTGTGCCCCCGAGCACCTTCACCCTCTCCTGCTTCTTAATTTTTTAAATGTTTATTTATTTTTGAGAGAGAGAGAGAGAGAGAGAGAGAATCTGAAGCAGGCTCCAGGCTCTGAGCTGTCGGCACAGAGCCCGATGTGGGGCTCGAACTCACGAACCGTGAGATCATGACCTGAGCTGAAGTTGGGTGCTTAACTGACTGAGCCACCCAGGCACTGCCCCAAGCTATACTTCTTCTTTTTTTTTTTTCCCAAGCTATACTTCTTAAGAACTGATTCTGACTGAAGAGGAAGGGTGAGCCTTTGAAAGTTAGATTTTCAATGTTTTGTGGCATTCGCCCAAAAGTGTTGAAGTCAGAGAAATGCATTTCAGGTTTGGCAGGTTTCAAAGATGTAAATACTCGAGACCAAGGAATATCCATGGTCATACCTTGGGGGGGCTCTTTGCGCTTCAGGATTGGGAAGTAGCCCAGGAAAGATTAGGCCTGTCCCAGGAGGGGATTCGCAGGGGGTTTAGGAAGGTTCCAGGAGACCAAGTTGCCCTCCTAGAAGCCCAGGGTAAAAGTTCAGTGAGGCTTTGACACGTCGTGGAAGAAAGGAGTTGGCAATTCCAGATCAGGAATGTGGTTGCCGAAGGCTGTAAGTTTCTGGAAGCTTTTCTGTGTTTGTTATTCCCTTGAGAGAAGGCAGACAAATGGGTGGTGTTTCACTGTGTAACTGGAGAAGGGCCTTAGGTGAGGAAGGGTTGCTAGCTGGCCTGTTCAAAGGGGGCCTGCTCAAAGACAAAGGACGTTGCTGCCGCAGTGGCTGGGAGGCTGGGCAGTGGCTTCCTAGAGATGGCCCAGGAGGGGTCCACTAATGCCTCGGCTTTGTGGCCCCTAGTGGCCCTGGGGCTTTGAAGAGTGTGGTGATCGTCTCCCTGCCCACCCTCTTTCCCTTCTTCACTGCTTTGTGTTTTAATCTTCCAGAATCACACCAGGTCTCAGGTGGCTGGTATGCTCCCATGCTCCATGCTCCTTCTCCTGTGCGTTTTTCTGGAACCTGGTATAACTGGAGGCTAGGTAGAGCAGAGAGAGACCAGGGCTCGGCCCTCAGGACAGTTAAACTGAAGAAACAACATGCTTGTGTTCTGAAGAACAACAGTAATGCCAATCCCAGCGCTTACATAATGCCTATTATGTGCCAGGCTCTGTTTTAAGCATTTTACATAAATTAGCTCATTTAATCCTCATTAACAAAACTGAAGAAGGCATGATTACTCTTGCCATCTTCATAGAGAAACTGGAGCACAAAGAGGTTAAACAATAGTTGAAAGACGATTCTACTTAGCAAGGAAAGCTCATTTCCTTCCTTGCCTGGGAATTTCGTTAATCATGTCCCCCAGAGAAGACTGATCTTGAAGCATAGTAGGTGTTCTGGTGAGCGAGCTGGGGATTGGGAGCTACTGGGAACCTTCTTGGTTGTCAATATCATTCTTTGGGTTAAAACGTGCGACAGCAGATCTGAGGGGCGCACTGGGTAGTCATTCCAGCCGGTGATCTGGCCATTGGGAATTTGGGGATAAACAATGATGTTAGTAATGGTTAATTAAGTTCCTGAGTCAACGAGAAATGTCTAAAACATGAGTAAGCCTAGAAAAGATCCCAAATTCCAGATCCTGAGGGGATCTGGAGCCTGGATAAGCCACTCCTCGCTCTACTCTCTACTCGGTGGGGTGAGGGCAGGAATTCCACTCTCAGAGGGAGGTTGGAGGGGGTGGATGCCCCTCCAGAGGGTTTTCCTTTGTAGAGGCAGGGCCTCCAGCTACAGGGATTAAAAGAATTTTGGGGGTGGGGGAGAACTGGGCTCTTGTTTATCTTTCCTTCCAGGAAGGTTTACTGAGTATTAATGGATAAGAAGAGCTAATATTAATCGAGTGCTTATTCAGTTAGTTTCTGTGTTAAACCTCCTCCACATAAAGTTTTCCTCTGTCTTCTCTTACAACCTTGTAAGGCAGGTGTTACTATCCTTAGCAACCGATATTTAGTCCTAGAGGGGTTAAATAACTTGCCCAAGCTAAAAAGAGTTTTAAGAAATGTATTGAAGTGTGGTAAACACTGGGCAAAATCATAAGGGTATAGATTCGCGAATTATCTGTGCAATCATCTCTCAGGATTATAAGTAGGACAGGACATTCCAAGTGCCCCAAACACCTCCCTGGCCCCTTTCCAATCCCTGCCCCTCCTCCTCCCCATAGGTAAACATTATTCAGATTTCCAGCAAAAGAGCTTAGTGTTCAAAAAACAAAATTCAACCAAGTAAATTTTAAGACCTAATTGGTTTTATTAAATGGTTCATGAATCCAGTGGAATTCCTTCGAGCAAGTAGAGGAGAGCCCTTGGTAGCTGCACAAAATGGAAGGCCTTTTGTGAGTGTGTGTGTGTGTGTGTTTGTGTGTTTTAAGTGTATTTATTTTGAGGTGGGGGAGGGACAAGAGAGAGAGGGAGAGAGAGAGAATCCCAAGCAGGGATGCAGGGCTCCAACCCATGAACTGTGAGATCATGACCTGAGCCAAACTGGGGTGTTCAATTGACTGAGAGCCACACATGCGGCCCCAAATGGAAGCTTTTTATAGAAGGTTATTAGCAAAAGAATAGAAAGGATTGGTTCAGGTAAGATCACTTTACCTTAAGGGGAAGTGCACGGGTCTTCTTATGCAGATTATCTCATTTTCCTTGTGTTGGGGGGTGGGTTGGTGACCAGTGCAGAAGACCCAGGTGACATATTACTCATGGGTGCTGATCACACAATTCGTAATTGACCCTGTAAGACTGGATTTCAAGGGGAGGTTGAAATTGCAAGTAGGTTAGGGATTAAGTCCAGATTTGGTGACTTGCCTTAAGTGACACCACTTTGGGCCTGTGTGTGTGTGTGTTTAAACTTAATCTTGCCCTATGTTCAACTTCCTATAAATGGAATCAGACACCATGTATTCTTTTGTGTTTGGCTTCTTTCGGCCCACATCCTGTGAGCCTCGGTCATGCATTTTCACAGCACTCTGGCGCTCACCGTGCGAGGGGAGTGCTGAATAAGCCGCAGCAAAGGGATCCAATCCCTTCTTGACCAACATTTGTTTTCTCTTCTTCTACTTCGTTCTTGACCAACATTTGTTTTCTCTTCTTCTACTTCGTGCTTCCTCTTTCTCTTCCTCCTCCTCTTTCCCATGAGGAATGGGGCTTCTGTGAATGGCCCAGGCCGCGTGCTGTTGGACACACTGTGCGAATGACTGAGTCGTAAGGTTGGTGCCAAGTGGGATTTTGAGCCACACGTGTCAACTTTAAACATAACAGTTGTGCCCTGTGCCCCCCTGTGCCATGGTTAGGACCAGGGTGGGGGGGGACACGGATGCGAAACCACAGACCCGCATCCTGAGGCGACACCTGATGCGGCCCTGCAAGGGAGTGGGACTGGAGGGGAGCAGCTGTGCTCAGGAGATCTGGAGGCGGGGCCGTGAGGGGGAGGGTCCCCTGACAGGTTTGGTGCTGATGTCATTCAGCTTAAGGAGGGCAGAGGGGGGAGCCAATTTGTGGGAGAAAAAGTGAGCTCCGTCCGGCCCAGGAAGAGTCCCAAGATGCTGGGGGGAGGGGACCTCCAGGTGGCGCCATCCAGGGCGCAGTAGGGCTGGGCTCTAAATGCTCCCTCAGGAGCCCTCGGTGTGGGGACACCCTGGGAGGTGAGCTTGCCAGGGAGGATGGTCACAGGGCGAAGAGCCTTGTGGCCCCAGACACTGGAGGGTCAGGTGGCCTGCTATGACCAAGTGTGGTCGGGGAAGAGAAAGTGGTAAGTGACTAGGGCGCAAGAACCGAGAATGGGCCCAAGAATTGGCCAGTGGCTCTGAGAACCCCCAGGGGGGTGACCACACCCGCTTTTTTAGGACCCTTGTCTCTGAGTCGGGTGGGCTGGAGGAGGGTGTGTGAGAGAGCGCCCACAGCACACAGCCCGAGGAGTGCGGTTTGGGGAAAACAGAAACGCAGTTCAGAGTGAGGTATGGGGGGGGCGTTCAGAAATGGTGCTGTTCCCCTGACAGCCTAGAGAAGGGCCAGAGCGCTGGGCCTCAAAGAGCGGAGACCGCCACGGCGAGCGGCGACAAACCGTTGGTAACAGAGAGCCGGAGAATTAGGTGACGTCAAAAATGCTGGGATGCTGCGTCCCCCGTGGTGCGCGTTGGAGGTCCCGATCCCGCCGGGGACAGTGGGACCACCAGCGCCCCTTGGCCGCGCGTGACAATGACCCAGGTAACCTCACTGCGCCTCTCGCCGCAGCCCCCCCCCCCCCCCCCCCCCCCCCCCCCCCCCCGGTGGCTCTCGGGGACACGGACTGCCTGCCCGGTGAGCACGTGGGCCGCCTCCGGCGTCTCCGCCCAAGTCTAGCCGCCACGTTGCGGAGCGGGACCAAGCTGGAGCGCTGTTCTATCCCTCCCGTTAAATCCACGCGTCACTTATAAATACCGGCGAGGATGCCTGCCGACGGGTGGGAGGTCTGTGCCAGTAAAGAAGCAGCCAGAAGCCAGGTCTCAGAGGGGAGCTGCTCCCTGAAACGTCCTTGCAGCGGGTGGGGGAGGGGACTTAGAAGCCAGCTGCCAGGCAGGGAATGTGGGCATGAGTCACTGGGGTGGGGGTTGGAGGCTCCGGGGAAGAAATCTAGGATGAAATGTGCATATTGAGACATTGCTTGTACATCTGCTTTGCCCCGTAAACCGGTTGAGTGAATAACTCCAGATTGGGGGGAGGGGGGAGGAATAGAACTTCGCGATTTTATCCCCGTAAACTGGGGATAGTTTTGGTCTGAGAATAAAATACCGAAGTGCTCTGGTGAATTACTGAGGGCACCTCCACGCTTCCAGCCGTGGACCCGGAGCCAGCTGGATTCAAGTGTAAAGAATGTGCCCCCCCCCGCCCGGCAGTCAAGGTCGTTGAGGAGCCAATATGGTTCCTGCAAACTCTATGCCAGGATAGGATCTTCCTGTTTGGGCGGATGGTCAGGGGCTTCAGATTTAGGGTCCTGAGACGGGGGGTGGCTCCGCCGTCTCCTTGTTCACCCAGCAGTGTTTCCGGAGCGTAGTCTGGACCGCTGCTGCTGTAGGATACCTCCAGGCCAGGAGGGTCTCTGTGCTGAACTTGGGAAGTCAGTTCACAGGCCTTCAGCCTCGCCCCTCACCACCGCCTTCCCCTTCCTGGAGCCCTGGGGGCGCACAGGTGAGGATTCCCTACTTCTCAGCTCTGCCTGGGGAACCGCAGGGACTACCCTGCAGCAGACCCTGTTTGTGTCTCCCCTCGGTGGTCACTGTTCAGGCAGACAGCCGTGTGGTGACATTGACTTTGGGTCAGAGCTGGAAATGTCTATTGAATTTAATAGAAAAGAAGCCTCTGCGGGAGGCTTGGGGAAGGAGGTGAGGGAAGAAGCAGATGACAGACATTCCAACGTTAACAATGGCAACAGACAGGGGAGAAGTCTTCCCACTCTGGACTCGAGTGCTTGGAGGCTTTTCCAAAAAGCACGTACTACTTTTGCAATCTTCAAAAACACATTCTTAGGGGCGCCTGGGTGGCTCAGCCGGTTGAGCTTCCGAGTCTGACTCTTGACTTTGGCTCAGGTTACATGATCCCAGGGTCGTGGGATGGGGCTCCTTGTTGGGCTCGGTGCTGAGCATGGAGCTTGCTTAGGATTTTCTCTCTCTCCTTCTCCCTCTCTCTCAAAAACAAAACAATCCCTCCCCCCTTTTTTTTAAACGAGTAACTAAAACACGAACACTGAGGCTTGTTGGAGAAGACTTATCTTGCAGAAGGTTCAGTTGAGAAGGCACAGTGGGGTGGGGGAGGCGGAGGGGGGGCAGAATCTGTTTTTTTTTTTTTTAACGTTTATTTATTTTTGAGAGAGAGAGAGAGAGAGAGACAGAGTGTGAGCGGGGGAGGGTCAGAGAGAGAGAGAGACAGACACAGAATCCGAAGCAGGGTCCAGGCTCCGAGCTGTCAGCACAGACCCCAACATGGGGCTCGAATTCACAAACCGCCAGATGATGACCTGAGCCGAAGTCAGACACTTAATGGACTGAGCCACCCAGGCGCCCCCAGAGTCTGTTTTAAGATGCACATCTGAAGGGGGTTGTTGACGGCCGGCCCGAGGACAGGTGCCACGTGATGATGTGACCCTGGGTTGGGTATTAGGAATCCCCAGGGAGGAGGGCTCTGGGTCTGGCTGTAGAGGAGGGAGCCTCTTCCACTGGAGCTGGACACAGAGGTGACAAAGGCCAGAGAGGCAGATGAGTGTCAGCTAAGGGCGCTCACTCCAGAGGAGATTGGTTCCATCTTCTCTGTGGAGCAGGAAGTGAGGGCTCTGAGGAGGTGGTGCGTTGGGCTTGAGGGCGGTGGGGACGGTTTGAGAAGGCCCCTGTGGACGCTGGAAGACAGACAGGGGGGCAGGTCCCAGCCTCTGGTAGGCCCGCACCCCTGGAGCCAGGAGCCAGGGCTGGGGCAGGGTCGGGACCAGAAGTTTGCGCCCCCGGGGCTCCTTGGACATGAAGTATGAGATACTCTCCTGCTGGGGATGGACGAGAGGACGGGAGGCAGGGGTGGATCGGGACCCCACGACCAGCATCTCTCACTCCGCAACTTCCTTCAGGTCTTAATTCAAAAGCCCCTTCCTCAGTGGGAACTTCTCCAGCAATCTCATCCACAGCTTGAACCCCTGCACCCTTTCCCTTGTCTTTCCCTGCCTTAGTGGTAAATAGTTTATACTATTTAACATACTAGGGGCGCCTGGGTGGCTCAGTCGGTTAAGCATCTTGCTTGCGTAAGATCAGGTCAGGATCTTACGGTTTGTAAGTTTGGGCCCGCATTGGGCTCTATGCTAATAGTGCTGAGCTGCTTGGGATTCTCTCTCTCCCTCTCTCCCTGTCCCTCCCCTTTCTCTCTCTCAAAATAAATAAATAAAAACATAAAAAAGGTTAATGTTAAAAAATACTATTTAACACACTGTATATTTCATGTATTTATGTTGTGTATTATACATCTCCCCAGCAGAAAGAAAGCACCCCAAGGGCAGGGGTTATGGGCCGAATCGGGTCCCCCTAAAATTCATACACTGAAGTCCTAACCTCCAGGACCTCCGAAGGTGACCTTATTTGGAAATACGGCTGCTGCAGATGTACTTAGTTAACATGAGGTTCTTAGGGTGGGTTCTAATCCAGTATGACCAGTGTTCTTAAAAAAGGGGGGAGGGTTTGGGCACAGAGTCACAGACACACAGAACACATTGTGAAGATGGGGCTGGAGACTGGGTGATGCTCCTACAAACCGGAAGCCGGGGAGAGCCCCAGACCAGACTCCTCCTCACAAGTGCTGGGAAGAAAGTAGCCCTCCTGACGACCTTGCCTTACCCCCACCCCTCCCGTGATGTTCTACTGCAGCAGCCCTATCAACTAACACGACAGGGAAGTAGAATGTTTCGAGTCATGTTTTCTGTATGTGCATGGTGATTATTCCATCATGCATTGCATGTTCAGCCCGAACACTCCTCGCCCTTAACTTTGCCCCCGTGGGTACATTTCAACCTGAGATCCACAAGAGATGAGGCCAAGCGATATGCATAATCCAAACTGTATGATTCGCGGTGGCAATTTAAAAATTCTGATTTGGGGCACCTGGATGGCTCAGTCGGTTAAGCGTCTGACTCCTGATTCTGGCTCAGGTCATGGTCTTACGGTTTGAGCCCCACATAGGGTTCTGTGCTGACGGCATGGAGCCTGCTTGGGATTCTCTCTTGCTCTGTCTTTCTGCCTCTCCACCATTTGTGTTCTCTCTCTCACACACAAAATAAATAAATAAACTTAACAAAAATCCCGCTTTAGTCTTGGCTTTGATTACTGACTTTATGCTCAGCGACGGAGAGTGGCAGGGAGGTACAGCATGCGGGGCCCAGGCCTAGACCCTTGTGTGATGCCCGTCTGTCCTGTTTTACCAGATGCGCCTCCGCCAGCCTGGGGTGAGCCCCCGGCCTCCTTGGTTTGTGCTCCCACCTGAGCACGGTAGTTACCCACCACTGGATATTAACCTAGCTTTAAGGGAAACCACACAAGGTCGAAAGCTGGTACATCTCCTTGGACATTGCTCAGGGGCCTAAGTCTTCCCACTCTGGGGGGGAATCCCAAGTGCACTGGTTTCTTGTTTGTTTTTGTTTTTTTAAATTCCTGAAGATGCAAAGACTTGGAAGCACAAGTGGCTATAGAAACGTTCAGGTTCCTGTGCTTGATCGTATATAAATCTAGAAGTTTCCTGCCACAGCTGGCCTAGCAGCCCGATCTGCTCTCTCCCCTAGCAGGGATTTATTGAGCATCACTCAGGATGGTGAGGTACCATCTTACCTGCCAGGCATCAAAAACACTAGACTTGATTTGGGATTTGGTGAATCCTCGGATATAAGGAGGATAGTTCTGCAAAAATTACCAGAGAACAGGGCTGTAAGAGCTATTCCAGGGGTGTGGATGAAGAAGCGTTGTGGGGCGGGGGAGGGCGGCAGGCATTTCCCTGTCCTCGGGGTGGGAGACCAGGGGTCATAGGGAAGCCTGTTGTGTAAGTTGTTTAACAGCTTTTGACATCAGATTTCACTCCTCTATTTGCCCTTCAGAATCATAACCTTGATCTTAAAAAAGAACCAACTTTATTCAGATGAAGACCCAAGGCCTTTCGTCCTTAAGTAATCATGGGGTCCCTAGCTATGCCCTGTTATTGCTAATTCCCATCAAGAGCAGGAAAAAGGAAGACCTGGCATTAGGTGCACACATGCACATACATCTTCCAAATATTTAACCGCAACGGCAGAAATCCTCCCTGAAAGCAAATGAGGTTATATGGCTGGGCCCACTCAGATCACAGTGAGAGAAGGCTCTGGTGTCCGTCGATTGAAAGGAGTGGGGGCTAAACAGCAGCTAATCTCTTCAATAAGGAGATCCAGAAATACACACAGAGACTCTTCTATTTCTAAGCAGATCAGGAGCATAAGCGGGTCTCGTCATTCTATAGATTGACTTCAGGATACTTTAGGTTGCTTCCTTCTACTCATTGTCATTAACCCGGGGCAATTTGCAAAAACTCCAAATAATTTTGTTTTGCTTAAGCTGTTTTCAAAAAACCAGTGACTGAAAGGTGTCGTATCTCCAGTCACTTCTCACACAGGCAGCGGGGATCTTGCCCAGGCCCTTGCAGACCTCAGAAGGCTCCGGGCTTCTGCAAGCTCAGGTCTGGAAGCTGCATTCTGAGGGGAAGGTGGGGGCAAGAACATGGGGCTTTTCGCAAAGCCACGGCTCTGGGCCCCTCCAGGGCCCCAGACCCACCCCAAGACCCCGTTTTCGTCCTTCGACACCAACCACAGGGACTGGTCATTTCCCTTTTCTTTTAACTGTCGCTGTCATTCAGTCCAGACCCCAAGAAAGCAAGACCCAGGCCAGCCCGGGAGGCTCCCTCTGCTCCCCCCCAGGCCCCAAAGGCAAGCAAAGAGCCGTTTTCATGTTAATGAGCTTTACAGCTACCGGCTGGGGGCCGACCGGACTAACAAAACAGATGAACACACAGCTTTTTCTTCTTGATTTGCAAGCAATCTCTCTCAATTCTAGCCGGGAATCATTTGTAACAGGCAGCACAACTAATGTGTTTCCTAGAATAGTGTTTTTCTCCCATTTGGCTTAAATTATTTTTTCCCCTGAATTAAGGTTATACCTGCAGTATACCTGGGTATATCCACAGTAACAGACAGTCAAAATCTAGAACCTTTGGCTTCCAATTCAACAGTGGTGGGATCATAACAAGAAGCCGGGTCTGTCTGATACCACAATCCACTCTTTACCTCAATGCCTTTCCTACGAGAAAATAAAAAGCATTTTCCATTCACCTCACATGGACTAGTTCTCTCCGCACACGGGGCAGCATATTTGGAGCAGCACATCTTTCAGAGCCGTTTATATCATCAAGACTTATGGATATCTTAGTTTTAATAACAGGGTAAGTTAACACTGATGGTGTGAATTCCAGGCGGACGTGCGAAGGTTTAAAACCACTCTCCCATCCCATCTTCCCTCAAGCCCTGGTTCTGCACAGTGGGCTGGGCTTGGGTTTACTCCACCCCCCACCACTCTGCTTTCCAATCAGAGTTGGGGGTGGGGCGCCATCCGGGTGCCTTGTTTTCAGTCTGTAAGTACGGTTTGTAATTTTGACAGCTTCTCCCCTCCTAGGTGTCAGAGTTAGGTGGCCTAGTCCAGAAATATAAATGAAGTAGTGAATATTTTCATATTTTTGCGGTCCATATTTTTATGGTCTGAAGACAAATTATTCAACGAAATCAACAAATTGTGTAACCGACATATATATGTACATATATATACATCCACCCACACCCACACCCACACTTTTTAAAGGCTCACAAATTAAATTAGTTAATTGGAACTGAAGTCTTGGATAGGATACAGTTTCTGGAAACGTGGATTAGAGTTCCCTTGAGTGTGTTGGCAGTTTTCATAAGTTGCTTTCTCCTTGCTATGCAGATCTTGTACACATAACAGTGTAAGTGTTGATTTTATTAAAAATACACATGACTCATTTTTTGGTCTTTTGGTGACACTGAAAATCCATTGTCCTTGTGGTACAAAGGGGTGCGTTTCTAAAAGGGGAAAATGATCAGTCTGGATTTGGAGTTTGGTCCCTGCACTTGGGCAGCTAGCCCCTATTTGGAGCAAACGGCTCCAGAAATTTATCTTTCAAGGGAAAACCCCATTCTGGTGCCATTTGGATCCAAATTTCTAAGAAAGGAAAGGAGGAAGTGGTGAACTCTGAACACAGGGTCTAAATTATGTTGCTTCGTAATGGGGTCATGAAGACCACGGGGCTCCATGACTCCAGAAAAGGGTGCGTGTGGGTCGGTTCCAGGGCTGTGGCCCGGCGAAGGACCCGGCCCCATCCACCAGGGACCCTGCCGCAGCCGTTAGAGCTCTTTCTTGAAAACCACACGGAGCCCTACAAGGTTGGGAGGGGCGGTCTGGCAACCTCAACCCAGCCCTCAGGGGGCCATTTCAACTAGTAAATCCCCTGACTCCATTTAAGGGGCCCCAGGAAACGCTCAAACCACTGGCGATCATGTAAGGGGGAAATTCCCAGTGGGAATTTATGTAAATTTGGCCGGTTCCAGAGAAAGGTGTGGAGCAAACCATGACTTGGGTATTTTTGGTTTCGGAAAGCAAGCCCCGGGTACAGAAGGACGCCAAGGGCACCTGAGTTCACGGCCGGCTCCGGGAGCGCTCAAGCATGGATGCGACCTCACTGGAGATCGCTGTCCCCCCCCCCGCCCCCCCGTGAGCCCCGCGGACGCGGGTTCTGAGCCGGCTGCGATCTCCCTTGGAGGTCCGCGTAGACGCCGCGGAGAGTCTCGCCCAGGGCGTTTTTGACCGTGGTCCCCGCTGAGCCCCTCCGCCTGTGCTCCCTCCCGGGTCAGGGGTGTTTCGTCAGCCCGGTCGTGGGCACCTTGGGGCCCCGAGGCCCTTGCACGGCTGGCCCCGGGGGGCCCCGCCAGCAACAGCGGTGGAAAGGGAACGGGAGGAGAGGGGCCCAGAGAGGCGCGGCGGTGTTCCTCGTGGTCTCCGCGCTCGCCCCGCGACCCAAGCCGCTCTTTCCGCGACTCTGCCGCCCCGCGCGCGCCCCGCGCAGCCTTTTCCGCGAGGCGTGGGCCCGCCGACCCTGGCTTCCCGCGGTCAGGGGCACCCCGAGGCCGGACGTGCGAAGGTTTAAAACCACTCTCCCATCCCATCTTCCCTCGGAGAAGGAAGGCGACACCGGTTTGGGGGGGGGGGGGGACGAGGGAAGCCCCCCAGCCCTGGCCTGGAGCCTCCCGTTTTCACCCAACGTTCCTGCGGAGGCGCCGAGACACCCCCCTAGGGCGGCTCTTCTAGGAGCTGCCTGCGAGCCACAGTTGGCCCGGGTCGTGTGCGCCCGGGACCCTGCCCTCCGCGAGCCCCCCGGTCCGAGGGCACGGCCGCAGCGCCCAGCCCCGGCCCCCGCCGCGGCCCCCACCTCCGTGCCCCCACCAGTCCCCCGTGGCCCCCGGCGATCCCCTGCTTTAAGCTCCGGGTCGAGTTGCCCCCCCGCCCCGAACCCCGTCTCCCGGGGAGGCGGAAAAGCGAGCTCAGCGGCTCCCAGAAACTTCCAACCCCGAAGCGGGAGGCCTGACGCCCTGGGCCTTGCCGGGCCACGGGTTGGGGGGGTGGGGGGGTAGGAGGCTCCCGCGGCGGGAGCAGGCTCAGCTCCCAGGGCCCCGGCCCCCACCTGCGCCCCGCTCCCGCGGGGCCGCCGGAGAAGAGGGCGGGGCCGCCGGGCGCCCGAGGCGCCGGCCGTCACGTTCCCGGGGCTCCGCCGGTACTTGCCGGGCGCGTGCGTGCGTTTCCGCGCTCTGGCGCCGGGGAGCCCTCGCGCCGCTCCGAACTTTTGCGGGGCGCGGGCCGCGGGGGGCGGGGGCCCGGGGCGCGCGCCTCCCCCCGCGCGGCCGCCCCGCCCTCCTCCCCGCGCGCGCGGCCCCCGCCCGCCCGCCGCGCCCGGAAAGCCCCCGCGGCTCCTCCCACCCCCGAGGGGCTTTTCTCCCGCCTCCGGCGACCTCAGTCGGCGAGCGCAGCCGCCGGGGGCTCGTTTCCGCCGGGCTGGAGCCGCGGGCGCCGAGGGGCGGTGACCCCGGTGCACGCCGCGGTCTCCCGGCCCGCGCGCCCCGGCCGCCAGCATGGTGTTGCTGGCCGGGCCCGGGCCGGAGGGCGGCGGGGCGCGCCGCGTGTCTCCGCAGCCGGCGTCCCCGCCCCGGGACGCTCAGGCCGGGGACGACGCTGCCGACTACGAGGAGTACGAGGACTTCTCGTGTCTGCCCGACACCCGCAGCGTCGCCTCCGACGACTCCTTCTACCCTCTCGGCGGCGAGCAGGAATACGGCGCCGCGAGCGCGGAGAGCGTCCCGGAGGGCGTCCCGGAGGAGGCGACCCTCCTGCGCGCCGCCTGCGCCAACGACGTGGGGCTGCTGAGGGCGCTGGTGCGGCGGGGCCCGAGCGCCGAGGAGGTGCGGGAGACCGACCGCAACGGCCGGGTAAGTTGGCGTCTCCGCCGGGGGCGGACCCCCCCCTCCCGCCCCGCGCCGCCCGGGGCCCGCGGGGACTCTGCCGCCGCCCGGAACGCCTCTCCGTCGCCGTCCGGGCGTGCGGCGCGTGCGGAGCCTGGGGTGGCCGGCGCACCCCAGCCCGGGGGTCCCGGCGGGGGCGGGGGGCGCCGCCCGAGGTCGCAGCGCCGCGGGGGACGCCGCTGGCCTCGCGTCCTCGCCGCCTCCGAGTCGCTTCCCGCCCCCGGAGTCCTCCTGCCCTTGAATTCCCCCGCCCCCGCCCCCACCGCCTGGGGCCCGCGCTCGGATCCGGGTTGGAGACCTCGCGTCGGGCCCCTTCAGTCTGGGCCCCCTTCGACCGTTACCCTTCCGCGTTTGCGGGGAACGCGTTTCTGTCCGGAGCCCCGATTGCTCCGCTCGGTGACCTTGCCCTTTCGCTTCCACGCCCCAACACGGACGGGCTGCTCCAGGCCCCGGGGATTCGGAGCTGCTTCCCGGAGCGCCCCCACCCCCGCCCCCGCCCCGCCCCCGCCGCGCCCGGTGACCCGCGTGGCGACCTGCGAGCGTGGCCTGCGACTTGGCCGTGTGCACGGTCACGGTCACGAGCCAGGGCAGCCGGGGGCCCCGGAGGCAGGTCCCGGGAGGGCAGTGGAGGGGCAGAGACGCCCACCCAGTAGGGCCGGCCGAGGCGAGGCGGAGGGAGGCCCGGGGTGCCGGTTCTTCGTGTCGAGACTCCGGGGTGGCAGGGCGCGTTTAGGAGAGAAAAAGTTGGCTTTCGGAGACTTGAGAATGGCGAGAAGAGCCCGGCGAGCGGACGGAAAACCGCAGGGTGACCGCAGCGGCCAGGGGCGCGCCCGGCCTGCGCTGGGTGGACAGCGGCAGCTGCTCGCCCCGGGCGCGCCGCCTCCGGGGCCCCGTGGGGTGCAGCCTGCGCCGGGCGCACGTGTGGGGTGCCGGCGCGTTGCCCCCCGGCCCCCGCGACAGGAAGGACCTGCTTTTGCTTGGGAGCCGTGACCCCGGGCCTCCCGTTTATCTGTCTCTGCCTGGGTTTGGGGCTGGGCTTCGTCAAGTTGGAACCTGCTAGTGTCACGTTCCGCCACTCGGCTCCCTGGACGCAGCGTGTGAAATGGGCGGAAGGGACTGGGCTTCCCTGGCCCCTGGGCCCCCCTCTCTGGGCTTGTGACTCAGTCCAGTGCCTGCAGCCCACCTTCCCTCCGCCGTCCCTGGGAAGGTGGGTGGGCGGCCGGGGCCCCTTCTGCCCCTCCACTTGTGCCGTTTCTAAGGTGAGTTTTCACACCGGGGTGTGCACAGCACACCCCTCTTTCCTGGCAGAGCCATCCGGGCCCACAGAGGTCTGGGCGAACCTGGGGGTGGGTGGCGGCGGGTCCCATGTCCTGGGCAGCCTGGGTGGGCAGGGGCCCAGTCTGGCCTGCCCAGCCCCCACTTCGAGGCTCCCCTGGGCTCAGCTTGATTATGTTCCCTTTGGGGCCAAAGAGTAAAAGTTTGGGAACAGCCGCATTCAAGCCACTGAGAGCAAAGTAAACAAACCATCGCCAGGGGGGTTGGGCCTCATCAACCAGGTTTCTGGGCTGCTTTTGGAAGCCACCCCTCAGCGTAGAGTCGGGGGAGGGCAGCGGAACTGGACACCAAACAGGGCCCGGCCTCTCTGCCTCGGTTTCCTAGCTGCACCTCCTGGGGTTGCAGCAGGAAGGCCCTCGTGCACACGGCCCTCCGACCCAGCCCGCCTTTACCATCTTGCCCTGTTTCTCGCCAGCCGCCTCCGGGCTGGGAAGAAGGCCGCCTCCAGCCCTTTCCTCTTCTGCCCGGCACCGCTTGTTCTCTCTCCGCTTTCCCCTGTGGTGACAGAGTCTCTCTTTGTTCCTCCGCCTTGAGTCTCCTCCTCCCTGTCCCCCCCCCCCCCCCAGCGTGATGGAGAAATGGTACACGTCTGACAAGCCGCAGGGACTCCTGGGCGCTTTTATCTTCTGATCAGAAGGAGCAAGCCTTGCGTTAGGTGCTTTGGGGGAGGAGGGAGGCCAGCGCTTCTGTTCCCAGTGGCTCCTACATGCTGTTGATCAAACAGCCTCCCTCTTCCTGTGAAAACTGAGAATAACGTGTTGTGCAAATACACGACCGACGGCAAATGGGGTCGTGAGCCGCTGCCTAGCGTTTCTTGCAGACATACTGTGTTCAAGGCAATGGCTACGTCCTGGCGGACACTTGAGGGAACATCAAACTGTCCTTGCGTTGAGAGCCCGCCTTTTATTTGAGGAGAGACCTCCGAGAGGAGTGGTACCCGGTGCTCAGAGCCAGGGGCGGGGCCCCCGAAGGCAGGCTGCGGAGATGCGGGGCAGGATCTTCAATGCAAGCAGCTGGGACCATCCTGGGAGCCCAGGGGAGACTTGGGGGGGAGCAGCGGAGGGAGGATGTTCTGCTCAGGCTGACCCAGCCAAGGGGGGTTTGGGGGGCAGCATGGTTGGCTGCAGCGTGGTATGGGGCAGGGATGTAGGGGCCAGAGCTGGAGGGGCTAGCCTGGGTCAGGTGGGAAGGGGCCGCTGGCTAAGAAGCAGGAGACTGGGAATCAAAGAGCTGGTTGCAGCCCGACAGCGTTCAGCCTTGGGGCTGAGGTGTGCCTCTCCAGATGGCCGCGTGACTCGCTCACCCACTGCCTCCAGGTTGTCATCTCAGGGGCACCTTCACGGGGATCTAGCCAGCAGCACCTGGAGCTGGGTAGTCACAGTCTGGGGGTTCAGGGATTGGGAATGGTCATGTGAGAGAGCAGGTGAGCTCTGACTAAGATGTAGCGAAGATAGATGGGGGAAAGCATTCTGGGCAGAGGACACAGTAAGTGCAAAGGCCCTGAGGCATGAGCCCTTTGGGCCTCATCTGCAAGCTTATCACGAGTCACGAGTCACGCAGAAACCTTACAGAAAGGTTTGGGAGTAGAGGGGTAATTGCACCAACAGCAGAATGCATGGCTCACAGAAGAGAAATGTTGGCTTCTTAGAAGAGAAATGTCTCTGAAGGTTCTGAGAGGGTTTCCGGGTACACTTGTGGAGCTAACGATCTCTGATCGGTTAAGAAGGGCATTTTTCCTGAACTGACAGATGTTTCCTTCAGTTTGTGTAACCAAGGATCAGACGTGTCTTGTTTAAAAACGTACTCTCATCTGGCCCCTGAGATGGGTTTCATCTTGGATGTGGGTCAGCGTGCAGTTTTCTTCTAAAATATTTATTGCTCTAAAAGGATTGCATGCTTTGATATGCAGCACGTAAACATTTGGCAAATAATTCTCCAGTAACATTCAAAGTGTGCTCTTGCTGTCATTTAGATTTATGGTGGCTTTGTTCCCTATGACTTGGGGACACTGCAGGCTGCCATGATTCTCTTTCTTCATTCTTCTCTTCCACTATGGCTGTGACAGCTCTGGAGACCCTGGGCCGTGTCTGTGCTCCTTTCCTTTTTTGCAAAAGAGCACTTTGCATCTCAGACAGCTCTTGAACCAAATTAGGTCCAGTTATGCTAAATTGAAAATATTGCACTCCTTTTTAAAATTTTTTTTTTAAAAATGTAATGTTTCTTTTTTGAGAGAGAGAGAGACAGGGAGCGAGCAGGGGAGGGGCAGAGAGAGAAGGAGACACAGGATCTGAAGCAGCTCCAGGCTCTGAGCTGTCAGCACAGAGCCCGACTCGGGGCTCGAACTCACAAACCGTGAGATCGTGACCTGAGCTGAAGTCGGCCGCTTAACCGACTGAGCCATATAGGTGCTCCTTTTTTAATGTTTTAAAAAATGTTTATTTCATTTTTGAGAGAGAGGAAGAGAGCACCAGCAGGGGAGGGTCAGAGAGAGAGAGAGCAACGGAGGATCCAAAGCAGGCTCTGCTCTAACAGCAGAGAGCCCCATGCTGGCTTGAACTCACAAACGGTGAGATAAGTCAGATGCTTAACCTGTCGAGCCACCCTCTTGATGTAACTCTTCTCCTGCATGTTTTAATTCTAGGGACTCTCCAAAGGCCTCTCTGCGCTTTGTCTCTTGCCTCAGCAGAGCCCACACCACACTCCCCACACGGGGGTACCTTCCTTTACCCTTGAGGGGCTCCCCGTTTTATAGATTTGCAGCAGTGACGGGCACCTTTATCTTGACACACACACATAAGGAAAAATTGGGGTTCGATTTTTGTGTTCTCTGTTTTTCAAATGCCCCAGAAAGATTCATAAACTTCGGAATCCCCTTTCCCCAAACCGAGAATCAGGTGGTGTGGACTTCACCCCCAGCCCTTCCGCGGCTGCCAGGCCTCTGTGTCCGCGCGAAGAATGGCCTCGTCTTGATGGAAGGTGACTTTTGGCCTCCGAGGATTTGAGAGCTTGTGGGCAGGGAGCTTGCCTTTGCTGGTGGGGATGTGTGCTGGTGTGTCCCGCTGAGTCTGAAGTGTGGGGGAGGGCTGGGAAGGGAGGACAGCAGATTAGACGGGAGCCCCAGGGGCGGGAGCAGGGAGGCGATCAGCTGAAGCGGACACGCGCATGTGACAGACAGGCTGACAGATGTGTGCTGCTTCCTCCCCAGGGACCGTGGTGGGGGCGGGCGCTGCTCTGGGCCCGGCCTCAGTAGCGTAGTCCATCTGCTTCCTTGTATCTTTGTTTTTTTTTTATTTTATTTTATTTTATTTTATTTTATTTTATTTTATTTTATTTTAATTTAATTTAATTTAATTTTGTTATATTATTTTAGAGTTTATTTAGTTATTTTTAGAGAGAGATCGAGAACACAACCAGGGGAGGGGCAGAGAGAGAGGAGAGGGAGAGAGAGAGAATCCCAAGCAGGCTCCACACCATCAGTGCAGAGCCCGAGGGGGGACTCAAACTCATAAACTGCGAGATCATGACCAGAGCCAAAATCGAGAGTCGGATTCTTAACCGACTAAGCCACCCAGGTACCCCATCTCTGATTTTTTTTTTTTAAGGACGTAAGTTTCTAAGAACAGTTTTTAGAGTCACTGCAGAATTAAAGGGAAGGTACAGAGATTTCCCATGTGCCTCCTGCTCCCCCGTCGGCAACATCCGCAAGCTGAGTTGTGTATTTGTTAACAACCAATGAAGCTCGGTTGACCCATCATGATTCCCTGAAGTCCATGGTTGACATTTAGGGGTCACTCTTGGCGTTATGCGTTCTGAGGGTTTGGACAAATGTATAATAATATGTATCCATCATTAGAATGTCATTAAGAGTCTCCTGTGTGTTTTTGATACAAATGTATCAGTTCTCAGACACAAGAATGTGGAATAACGAATAGCTGTGACACCTCAGGGTGTGTGGGACAGTAAACATTTTGCTAAGGATGGCCCAGCTCAGCTGATCTTGGCTGGACTTGTGTTCCGCGGGGGGCGGGGGTGGGGGTGGGTGGGGACTTGGATGGCAGGTCCAGGGAGGTCTTATCTGGGGGGCACTCTGCCCAGTGGGTTTTCTCATCCTTCGGTTCGCTGGCCTGGGCCTGGGCTTGTTGTCCTGGGCAGGAGGGTGAATAAGGCTCAGTGTCACTTCTGCTGACGCAAGTCACAAGGCCAAGCCTAGATATACCCCCTTAAGGGTGAATTTGCTTTTGTTTGTAAAGGATGTTATTCACCAACCCTGAGCATTTATTTGCTTATTTTAGGTTTCCTTTTTCTTTTTTTTCTTTTTTTTAATGTTTTATTTATTTGTGTGTGAGAGAGAGAGATATAGCATGAGCAGGGGAGGGTCAGAGAGAGAGGGAGACACAGAATCTGAAACAAGCTCCAGGCTCTGAGCTGGCTGTCAGCACAGAGCCTGACGCGGGGCTCGAACCCACGAACCGTGAGATCATGACCTGAGCCGAAGTTGGACGCTTAACCGACTGAGCCACCCAGGTACCTCTATTTGCTTATTTTAAATTTAGTTTTACGAGGGTAAATTTCAGACAGGTACCCAAATAGAGGGCACCAAGCCACCCCGTATCAAGAAGCATCAGCTCCCTGGGCGCCTGGGTGGCTCAGTCGGCTAAGTGTCTGACTCTTGACTTCAGCTCAGGTCACGATTTCACGGTTCATGAATTTGAGCCCTGCATCAGGCTCTGCACTGACAGGGCAGATTTCTCTCTCTCTCTTTTCTCTTGCCCCTCCCTTGCTAGCCCTCTCTCTCAAAATGAATAAATATTTTTAAAAAATAAGCATCAGCTCCCAAAGGCCTGTTTTAATTTAATTTTCCAGAAATGGTTTTTCTTTCATTGTTTTAGGTTTTTTATTTTTTATTAAAAAATAAGACCAGTGTTTATGGTCTTTGATTTTATTTATTTATTTATTAGTTAGTTGTTGTTTTTTATAAAAAATAAGATCATTCTTTACAGTCTTATTTTATATATTTATTTTAAAATATAGTTTGTTGTCAAATTAGCTCACATACAGTATATACAGTGTGCCCTTGGCTTTGGGATTAGATTCCCATGATTCATTGCTGATATACGACACCCAGTGCTCATCCTGACAAGTGCCCTCCTCAGTGCCATCACCCATTTTCCCCTCCCCCCCCATCGGCCCTCAGTTTATTCTCTGTATTTAAGAGTCTCTTATGTTTTGCCTCCCTCTCTGTTTGAAACGAATTTTCCCCCCTTCCCTCCCCCATGGTCTTTTGTTAAGTTTCTCAAATTCCACGTATGAGTGAGAACATATATTTGTCTTTCTCTGACTGACTTATTTCACCCAGCATCATACTCTCCACTTCCATCCACATTGTTGCAAATGGCGGGATGTCATTCCTTCTCGTTGCTGAGTACAGTTCCATTGTACATATAAACCACATCTTTCTTCATTCATCAGTCGATGGACATTTGGGCTCTTTCCATAATGTGGCTATTGTTGAAAGCGCTGCTATAAACATTGGGGTGCATGTGCCCCTGTGCATCAGCACTCCTGTGTCCTTTGGATAAATTCCTAGTAGTGCTATTGCTGGGTCATAGTGTGGGTGAAGATTTCAGAAATTTGGAAAGACCACTGTCCTGAGATTTTGGAGCTGGAAGAGATTTTAGAGGTTATTCGTGTCCACCTTTTTTGTATTTGAAGAAAGTGAGGCTTGGGGAGAGGGCATCTAGTATGTCAGGGGAGCCAGGTTCTGGAAGGATCCCAAGCTGCTCCTGCTGCTCCATCGAACCCGCGTGGGTCTCTCTGCTGTCCCCCCGCCTCCTCTAGGTGTACATGAGGAATGGGGTAGTGGTTGGGGGTGATTTTGAACATCTGATTTCTTTTCTGTCCTATACTTGTAAAGGAAGACTAAGGGAGAGGCGTTCTAGAAATATGAAATAATAATAAGGTATGTAAACTCTGGGAATATCATTTATTCGTCTGACAGTTACATCAGTATAACATGCAAGCGATTCAAAGGGATTTTGCATGACTGCTGCTGCTGCATATGGCTCTGGTGTAGGAAACGCTCGAAGTATTTAACCGTAAGTTACCTAGAATCCAAGCCGTCCTATGGGATGTTTAGGTCAGTAACTTTTTAATGGTTATGGGATAATTCAGATGTTCTCTTCTTCCTGAGCCCATTATGGAATGTCCGCTTTTCTACGGAAGTGTCCTATTTTTTCTAAGTTTTGAAGGTCAATAGTCTGAAGTTGTTATAGAGTTCTTTTTTTTAATGTTTGTTCTCCTGTCTTATAGCCTGTTTTGGTGTATTTTTAAATTTGTGCTGTTTCTCTTTTGTGACAAATGTTAGACAAAATAGCTATCCAATTACTTCTTTCAGAGAGTCAGCTTTTGTTCTCTGTTCTTTTTTTAAGTAGGGCTTCTGACTCAGTGCAGAGACCAGTGTGGAACTTGAACTCACGACCCTGAGATCAAGACCTGAGCTGAGATCAAGGGTGGGTGCTTACCCAGTTGAGCCATGCAGGCTCCCCTCTGGATCTGTTCCCTCACTGTGCCATCAGTTTCTGTAAAAAAAAAACCAAACTTTTTCCCTTTAGGTTTATAAAAGTAACAGTTTTACTTTTCCTACAAGTTTGATATGCAGTATTTTCTTATTGTCCTGTTCTAATTTACATTTGGACTTCTTTTCTTTTTCTTTTTATTTGAGAGAGAGCACATGGGAGAGGGTCAGAGGAGAGGAAGAGAGAGAATCTTAAGCAGGCTCCACATTCAGCGCAGAGCCCAGCGTGGGGCCTAATCTCACGACCCTGGGATCATGACCTGAGCCAAAATCAAGAGTCAAATGCTCAGCTGACTGAGCCACCCAGGCTCCCCTCTTCTTTATTGATCTAGAAGTTATTATGATTGTGTTTAATATTTTTAAAATATATTTTTTAAGCTTTATTAAATGAATTTTTTTAACGTTATTCAGAGAATGTGGTCTTTTTTAAAAAAAATGTTTACTTATTTTAAGAGAGAGTGCAAGCAGTGGAGAAGCAAAGAGAGAGGGAGAGTGAGAATCCAAAGCAGGCTCTATGCTGTCAGCACAGCACATATAGACCGTACAGAGAATATGGTCTATATGATACTTACTTGAAACTTCTTGACACTAACCTTACAGCCTATTGGGCCAGTCATTCTAAATGATAACCAAGTGATAGTCTATGATTTCTCCAAATTAAACAGTTCTGAAATACATAAAATAATATGCAATTCCTTTTTTCTAAAATTTGTAATGTTTGTTTTTGAGAGAGAGCGAGTGAGAGAACGGGAAAGGGGCAGGGAGAGAGAGAGAGAGAGAGAGAGAGAGAGAGAGGCAGACACAGAATCCAAAGCAGGCTCCAGGCTCTGAGCTGCCGGTGCAGAGTCCGACTTGGGGCTCAAATTCACGGACCATGAGATCATGATCTGAGCTGAAGTCAGGTGCTTAAGTGACTGAGCCACCCAGGCGCCCTCAAGTGATGTTCTTAAATTTGAAAGACAATTGAAGGTGAGTTTTACTTATTTCTACCAAGTCAGAGATAGGAAATTAAGGTAGACGTGAAATCTCTAGTGACAATTGGCTCAGTGACAAATTGGACTGGACTTGTGGGACTGAGAGCAATTTCAGAGTAGCAGAAACAGATGCCAGCTTCCCAAGGTGTATTCGTGTCAGCTGTGCGGAAGTTCAGTCTGAAGTCGGCAGGCGATGGGATGTGGAGTCAAGTGTTTCTCTCTTGCTTCTGCTTCTGGGATTTAACAGCCTCCTGGATCAGATACAACACCCGCCGAGCGAGGGCTGTTCCAGGGGAGAGAGGCCAGGCAGGAGGCGCAGACATGAGCCCATTGAAGAGTCAGGAGCAGGGTGTTACATAAATTCAGTGTAGCACCTTCTCTGGGACAAGGGAAGATCCATGAGGTTGATTTAAACATAGAGGAAGACGGGGAATTAGGCTGATTGACAACAGTCCATCCCAGAGGGTAAGATGCTGAGTGGTTCCATTTGGTAACGTTCCTGAAATGATGCGGTTGTAGTGGTGAAGTCCAGCTCACGGTTGCCGGGGCTACGGTGTCTGAGAGAGGATGAATGAGCGCCTCCCTCATGGGTAGTGGGGGTGGAGGGTTGTGGGGACGGCCAGCCCTGCATCTGGATGGTGGTCTACACGTGGGTTGAAATGACAGAGAGTTACCCCTCCCACCCCACACCTGAGCAAGCCCTGCGGATTGTAGTGATGTGCATTTCATGGTGGTGCTCTTGCCCTGTAATTCTGTCTGATGTCAACACGGGGGGTGAGGGGGTAGCTTCCTGTGAATCTATCATTCTTTTTTAAGTTTTTATTTATTTTGATAGAGAGAGAATAATAGAAGAGAGGCAGAGAGAAAGAGAGAGAGAGAATAAGCAGAAGAGAGGCAGAGAGAGAGAGAGAGAGAGAATAAGCAGAAGAGAGGCAGAGAGAGAAAGAGAAAGGGAGAGACAGAATCTCAAGTACTGTCAGCATAGAGCCTGGCATGTGGTTTGAACCCATGAACCATGAGATCATGACCTGAGTCAAAATCAAGAGTCAGATGCTTAACCGACCAAGCCCCTCAGGTGCCCCCATCATTATTTCAAAATCACAAGTATAATAATGAAGGAAGGCAACCCTTAAAAATGGTTAAGATGGAAGTATTTTATGTCAGCTTTACCACCATAAAAGATTGGAAAAGCAAATGAAGGCATGTATCACCTGTTATCTGTAGACCTCACCACCAGGAATAGATCAACTTTTAGAAAACTAAAGGAGGGTCAGACCTGGTTAACATGTGGAACGGCACCCACTGGGAATATTAGATATGTGAGCCATTGCTACCCTGATGCATTGGCCTCACATGAGAACTTTTCCCCAGGACAGGATCCCAAGGCCCCTCCCTGGACCTACTCAGATCTTGATGTGATTGGCATGCACACCTGTTTGAAGAGCTCTGGGGCTTTCCTTAGAGCGGATTGGTGGCCAAAGATGGTGGCCTCAGGTTGCTTATGTGACCCTGGACAAGTTACATGCTCTTTTGGTCTTGAGTTACCTCTACATCCCCAGCTGTAAAATGGGGACACTTCTTATGGGGTTAACAACATGTCATAGGGGCTCCGGGCAGAACACATTAGTGACTTTCAAGGGGCCACATCACAGGCGCTCAGTAACTAGAACTATTGTTTCCATGGTGAGTTAATCCCAAGATGGTTTCCAGTATTGCAGTTTCACTTTTAGCCAAGGGAAAAGGTGGAAGCAAGAGAATGGTGCGTCCGCTTGGTAAGGACTCTTGTGTAACCACAAGGATTTGCTGAGGGTGGAGCTAATGTTGAGTGTGTATCCTCAGTGAGTGGCATTTGGCGTCACTTGGCACCATGGGTGCAAATGAGGCAAGGTGTCAGGGTAGATGGGAGGGAGAGAAGGGTATGGAGCCCCCTCTTGGTGCATCTTGGGAGCACCTTTGATTTCAGATGGGAGGAGACCAGGATGCTACCTTGGGAAGTGGAGATGAAGCCGTCTGAGGCTTGGAGGAGAACGAGAAGGGTCTAGACTCGTGAATGATGAAGAAGGAGAGCGCTTCAAGGAGGGGAAAGATGGTGTATACAAGCCGGGGGTCATGACAAGCCTTTTTCGTTCTTCAGCATTTTCTTCGAGTACAGATGGAGCCAGACCTCTGGTCCATCTGGAGACTTTCACAATCTGATGCCCCTGCAGTGAGCCCGGGACTTTCCTTCCATTGCTACTTTTCCTTGACTTTGTCGAGCCAGGCATTCCAAAGGGCCTGGCCCTGCCCCTTGTGTCGGGTCGGTCAGTCTGTATGGCTTCCATCCAGACCTTCCAGCTTTTGTATTTGAGAACACGAGGGACAGTAGTCTTGTGCTAAAAACAGTGGCGGCGGTGACTCAACTCCTAGGTCAGATTTACCAGCGCTGTGAGTTCGGTCTTTTCTCTCCCGGGTTAGGAAACGAGTGGGCTTCTAGGAAATCACTTCCATTTATATCGGTGCCGGGCTACCCTGGACTCCGCGAGGGAGACTTGGAAGCCACGCTGCTGCACCATGGAGCCCCTCTTGTTACCAGGAGATGCGTCTCCCTGCTGTCTGTCCTTCCTCGAGGATCCAGATCCTTTGGGGACCTGTTTTGTGCACAGTGGAAAGGGCCGGAGGAGGCACTGAGGAGTAGGGGAAGGGGCCGCTCTCTGGTGCACCTTGTCACCCGCACACCCGCCTTAGTTGAAGGGTGGGCTGGAACAGGCCACCTCTGAGGTCTCGGGCCCATCCTCCGTGCGCTGGGATGGAGGGGGAGGCCGCTGTTGGCGGGTGCAGACTGGCCCTGGACGGTTATCAGCCCACCCTGTCGCACCTCGGGTTTACCCACAGGGGCACTGAAAGCCCTGCCTCCTGGGAAACCCCTGGGTCCTGGGCGGATGGAGACAGTTGGTCACCCCAGCTGTGAAGAAGGCACTGGTCTGTCGGGGCCATATACGAAGTGTCACCAAAGAGAAGCCCAAAGACCTGCTGACCACAGATTTCCTTCTTTAGCCGTATCTGGAATTCTTCCTTTGGAGGAAAGCTGTGCGTTAATTTATATTTGGGTGGGGGGGGGAGGTGGATTGTCACTGGGAGGGAAGCATTTGCCTAAGTTTAGTTGCTTACACTGTTTTTGTTTTGTGTTTTATTTTTGTTTTACATTTATTTACTTTTTTTATAGTTTATTTTTGAGACAGAGAGAGGCAGAGCATGAGTGGGGGAGGGGTAGAGAGAGAGGGAGACACAGAATCTGAAACAGGCTCAGAGCTGTCAGCACAGAGCCCGATGTGGGGCTCGAACCCACGAACCATGAGATTGTGACCTGAGCCAAAGTCGGACGCTCAACCGACTGAGCCACCCAGGCGCCCCTGTTTTGTTTTTTTTGTTTTTTTTTTGTTTTTTTAAATAAGTTCTCTGCCCTCTGTGGGGCTTGAACTCATGACCTCAGGTCAAGAGTTGTATGCTCTGCAGACTGAGACAGCCAGGCACCTCTGGACTGTTTTTGTTGTTTTTTAATCATGCCAGGGAGCGGTCACCCATGTGGGACACATGACAGCTGTGTCTTCTTGAGGGTACTTTTGGGAGACAGGGGAGCCCTTGATCAAGAAGGGCTGTCGAGTAGGTCCCAGAAAGGAGGGTTGAGTCTCCATTGCCACACATGAAAAATAGGATAAATACATTTCCCTAAAATGCACCAGGAACTCTGTGGTGAATTTGACATTTTCTTTTGTGTCAGCAGATCGTGGATTTAGAATGAGGTACCAGTGAATTGAGTTATTTAGGAAAAAAACAAAACAAAACAAAACAAAACTGGGGCACCTGGGTGGCTCAGTCAGTTGAGTGTCTGGCTCTAGATTTCCACTCAAGATGTGAGTCATGGGGTCCAGCCCCGTGTGGGGCTCTGCGCTGAGCGTGGGGCCTGCTTGAGATTCTCTCTCCCTCTCTCTCTGCCTCCCTGTTACTCGTGTTTGCTCTCGCTCTCTCTCTCTCTCTCTCAAAAATGAATGAACATTTTAAAAATAAAAAAAAATATAGGATTCCTAATGTTAATTCAATGGAGGAGCCCTTGAAAAAGAACTCAAAACTACTGTCAACCATTTGTTTGCATCCGGCACATTCCATCTACCATTTTGCAAATAGTTGGATGGTGACATAAGAGCTTTGACAAATACATAGAGGCTGTATTTCCTAATCGGCAACGTGCGTGCTTTAGAAAAAAGTTTCTGTGAACAAGAAAAAAGCTCTTTTTTCAAAGGAGTGGCTATTCCTGAATGTTTGCTGTTAAAACATGTTTTCCTCCATTCCAGAGTCCTCTTGGGTCTCTTGTATCAGGGAACTAATCTCATCAGGCACCTCCACCCTCCTGACCTAATCACACCCCAAAGGCCCCACCTCCTAATACATCAAGTGCTGAAGAAATTTTTAAAAATGCATTTAAAACAGTTTCCTACTTGCAGAAGAGGTAGTAGTTTATTTGTATGACATGTGGAGAGAACCACAGATGCATGGCTTTCAGAAACCCTGGAGGATTGGATGCGTTCCCATGAAGACGGCCTCTATCTCCAAAAGGGTAGAATCCTATTATTCCGTGATTTAAAAAAATGTTTACATGAGTGAAGTTAATCAAATTGTCATAGGATATCCAGGAATAGAAAAAAAAAATCCTTCAAAGGAAAGCTAATTTAAGTCTTTAAAGTTCAAAGTGATGGGCAATTCCCAAAAGGCAAACTAGAAGGAAGTCATGTGAAGGGGAAAGTGAAGGAAAATGAGTAGCTGCCTTGGTACCGAACTCACAGAGCTTACAAGTCACCCACTTACGGCGGACACTAGAGCGGGCTTGGGGACACGCACGTGTGCGTCGGCATCCCCTCTGAGAAGACCTTGTACCTCCAGCGGTGACCCTCTGTCCCACGCGCCCCTTCAGCCATAGGCAACCTCTAATCCATTTTCACCATTCACATTATTTATGAAGGAGGAAATCCTTGCCACTTTATGATGACACATCTTTTTAAAAAAATTTTTAAAACATTTTTATTATTGAGAGACAGACAGAGACAGAGCATGAGCGGAGGAGGGGCAGAGAGAGGGGGAGGCCCAGAATCTGAAGCAGGCTCCGGGCTCTGAGCTGTCAGCACAGAGCCTGACGCGGGGCTCGAACCCACAAACCACGAGATCATGACCTGACTGAAGTCAGATGCTTAACCGCCTGAGCCACCCAGGCGCCCCTGTGATGACACGTCTTGACGTTTGACTCAAGAACCCTGGCTGCGGGCACGATGCAGAGCATGGGCTGGTTCTGCCGTTAATTTCCCAGACGTTACGACGGAGGATGGGACGGACGTGTTTACAAAAGGGGTGCCAAGCCCCAAACCTGACCCAGTTCACGCGGAGCATCAGGCAGCCTCTGTGGTTTCGCTGGCCGTCACTGCTGTCCTCAAGTGTCAGCAGCGTCAGCAGCAGCTGGGGACTGGCTCCAGGCTCCTGGCATCCGAAATTCTGGGGTGGGCTCGGCGCTCTGTGGTCAGCACGGCCTCCGGGAGATTCTGACCTCCGTTCTGAGGACCGCTCATGGGTCGCCTGTGTGTCTCCTGGTCAGTGTCTCAGCTCAGCCTGGGAGCCCCCACTCCCCCCGCCCCAGGCGCATCCTGGCTTTCTGTTTAGCAGAGAAGAGGGAGGTAGCGTTCCTCAGGCTTGTTCCCCCCACCCCCCGTCCTTGCTCCTGACCAGGGAGAGCCTGTTTCCCTAGGGGCTGGCCAGGATGGTTTTGCCCTCGGCCCCTCTGGCGACGGGGACTGGGGGGTGATGGGGCAGGGGAAGTGCTCAGTCAAGGCCAAGGGCGCACAGCTGCACTGCCTGCACCCCCTACCCTCTGAGCTCGAAGCCCCTCCCCGAGTGCATCTGGACACCTCCAGCCCCTGGCCCCGCTCCTGTCCATTGCTGTCTGCCCGCCTCTTCCAGGCTGCCCTCTCTGCTAGCTCTTTCCCTTCTTGTTACAGAATATTTGGAGCCCTTCTTATAAACAAGGGGAAAAAACCCCAAACCAAACTACCCCCAAACTCCCTTGTCCCAGTGGGTTGGCTCAGACGGGCTCCTGAAGTCTGCTACTTTCCATGGCCAAAGGCATGTGGGGCGGGGGGAGGAGCAGGGAGGGGGGCCTTTGCCCGGTGCCTGGTGTGCAGCTGTGACCGTGGGGGCACTCCCAGGTCCCAGGCTGTGGGACCTCCTTGCAGCTCTGCAGGTGGGCGTTAGGAAAGCATCCGTTCTGGGGGCCCAGACTGACTATTGCCAGTATTGAGAGACGACATCCCTTCTGGAAGGAAGATGGGGGATGACCCGGCTTGGCTGGGGGTGCGGAGCCCCTTCCTTACCCTTCGGCTGGGTGCCCCTGTTCTGAACAGTCTGCTGCATGATCCTAACAGTGGCCTGGCCTCGGGGCGCCCCAATCCTCTAAGCCCCCGTGAAAGGCTCTGCAGCTGGGGTCACACACCCTGAAGCCACCTCCTTGGACCCCATAACCTTCTTGTCTTCTGCTCACTTTCTGGTTTCACCTGGACTTTCTGGTGTCCATTTCTTTGCCCATGTCCTGAGCCTCTTTCCATGGGTCTCCACTCCCTGCGGTGGTGATTTTTATGCATCAGCTTAGCGAGGCTATAGCACCAGGTTACTCGGTCACACGCTATAGTCTCTGTGTGCTGCCAAGGTACTTCGTGGATGTTGTTACAGACACAGTGACCTAAGTCAAGAAGATTGCCACCACTAACATGGGTGGGCCTAGTCTAATCAGTCGAAGACCTTAAGAACCCAAATTAACGTTTCTGGGCGAAGGACGAATTCTGCGTCAAGACTCGCATCAGCTGCTGCCTGAGTTCCCAGCCTACGCGCTCTGCTCGTGTGACCTGTTCCTTAAAATATGTCTCTGTCTACGTCTCCTGCTGCTTGCGTCTCTCTGGGGAGCCCTGACTCACACACTCCCTTAGGAAGACGGCCTGCTGGCGGAGCCCCTCCAGGCCTGCTCTGCTCTCCCGGGGGTCATCCCCGCACTCAGATCAGCCGCGGGATTCCTTGTGCCAACCCTTCTGGCGTCTCCTACTTCACATGAAAGTAACATCACATGAAAGTAACATTACATGAAAGTAACATTACATGAATGTACATTGAAACCCAGCTCACTGCTGGGTTTGGCATTATTATTGCCTCTGCCTCCGGGGCTGGTTTTGTGGGTGTGCAGCCTGTGCAACAGTCAGGGCCTGGTGCTTAAATAAAGCCTCCCTGGTAGGTGTACTGCTTTCTGGAAACCCTTCATGATTTTGAACCAGGGCCCGGCATTTTCATTTTGCACGGAAGCTGCAAATCACAGAGCAGCCCTGGCGGTCTGCACCCGGGGCAGGCCCGTCCGAGCCCGTCACGCCGCTTGCTAAGCGCTGGACAGTCCTGCGATGGCCTCGCACTTTCCTCTGGGGTCACACCGCTGCTCTAACTTGGGGCTCTGCGACGTCTCCCTGAAATAGATGCTGTACTTCCTCTCTGGTCTCCGCCACATCCTTGCCGCTTTCCACTCGGTTCTGCCGCTGCTTCTGGGTTTGTTTCCATACAAGTGTCTTTATTTCAGCAGCAGCATTTCCTGCGAAGCAGGAAGGCTCCAAATGCCTGATTTTCTACTGCTGCCCTTTGTGTCGTAAGGTGACAGCTCCGGGTGACCTACTATCTCCCCCAGCCACGTGCTGAGCCCCCTCCACCCTGTGGCACATCCTTAGTGTCCCTGGACCCACGCCTGTCCCCTCTCTCTACTGCAGGGCAGTCTCAGATGTCACTTTTTTTTTTAAAAAACACTTTTATTCATTTTTGAGAGACAGAAGGCGTGTGTGAGCAGGGGAGGGGCAGAGAGAGAGGGAGACACAGAATCTGAAACAGGCTCCAGGCTCTGAGCTGTCGGCACAGAGCCCGACGCGGGGCTTGAACTCACGAACCACGAGATTGTGACCTGAGCCGAAGTCGGACTGAGCCACCCAGGTGCCCTCAGGAGTCCCTCTCGCTGGGATCTTTTCTCCCACGCCTCCTCACAGGCTGGCTTCTCTCTGGGTTCCCAGCACCGTTAGTAACTTGTTTATGAAACTCTTTTCTTTGGGGCTTTACTTGATAATGCCGGGTCAATATTTTCTGTGTAGGCTTGGTCAGCTCCGTGAGGGAGGGCGTCAGCACCATTCAGTTTATGTCCCCTTCAGTCTGGCAGAGCTGGCTGCACATAGTCGGTGCTTTGTATCTGCTTGTTGAATAAAATTGGGGTGCCGTGTCTGGCTGTCAGTTACATACCTTGATTTTGAAATACTTAAAACTGAGGTTTCAGGGTCATATATTTCAGTTCTTTAATCCACTTTGAATTGATTTTTGTGGCTGGTGTAGGATAAGGATCCGATGTTATTCTTTGCAGGTGGATGTGCAATTTTCCCGGCACCATTCATCGGAAAGACCATTCTTTCCCCGCTGTGTGTTCTCAGAGCCCTTGTCAAAGATCAGTTGACTTTATGTGGTTGAATTTTTTTCTGGGCTCTATTCTGGTCCGTTGATCTGTGTGTGTGCTTCCGTGCTGGTACTGTCCTGTTTTCGTGAGTATGGAATCTGGGAGGGTGATGTCTTCAGCATTGTTCTTCTTTCTCAAGATTGCTGCAGTTTTGTGTTTTTTCTTTGGTTTCATACAAATTAAAAATTTTTATTTTCCTATTTTTGTTAAAAATGCCATTGGAGGGGCGCCTGGGTGGCTGTCCGTTAAGGTCCGACTTCGGCTCAGGTCGTGATCTCATCACTTGTGGGTTCAAGCCCTGTATCAGGCTCTGTACTGACAGCTCAGAGCCTGGAGCTGCTTCAGATTTTGTGTCTGCCTCACCCTCTTTTGGGGTGCTTGCGGCTTCCTCGGTCAGCCCCATGGCCTGGCTGCCCAGGGACCCACGGCCAGCAGGTGTGATGGCCCCCTTCCCACGAAGAGGTGCTGGGCTGTAGTGTTTGATGGGTTTCCACGTGGGGTTGGGGGTGTCATGTGGGACATGCACAAAGCAGAGCCAGGGTTCTGGGGCGAAAGATCATGGACTGCCCCTCCCAGTCTCATTGTCACGGCCAGCACGGAGCCCCACGCAAGGGCTCCATCATACGAACTGTGAGATCATGGCCTGAGCCGAAAGCAAGAGTTGGATGCTTAACTGACTGAGCCACCCAGGCGCCCCTGGACATTATCTTAATGTGTAATTTAGGAAGTTGCTGTAAGCCTCCCAACATTACAGCAGATTCAGATGATGAAAGATCTTTCTAGTGCAAATGCGGGCCTTTTGCAATACATTTACATTGACCAGGCCTTTATTCTTGTCTTTCCTGGATCTCAGGAGCAGTTTATACTCTGAGTCAGGAGAATCTTTTGCTTTGCTGACATTCCAGGTGCAGTGAAGTTGGAGCACGTGAATTTTCGTGGTGGCAGATTTCTGATTTTAGTGATTCGGGAAGATCCTTCTGGGTAGAGTTTGACTTTCCCTGTGAATATCACACCACCTTATTCCGATACTCTGGCGTGTGACAGTAATACTTATTAGACATTCCTTCTGCTTCCAGTGTAAGTACTTAGGTACAGAAAATGAAAACAAAACAAAAGCAAGATAAGGAAAAGCCATGTACGGGGCACCTGGGTGGCTCAGTTGGTTAAGTGTCTGGCTCTTGGTCTTGGCTCCGGTCATGAACTTGCAGTTTCATGAATTGGCAGTGTAGAGCCTGCTTGGGATTCTCTCTCTCTCCCTCTCTTTCTGCCTCTCCCCTGCTCATGCTGTCTTTGTCTCTCTCAAAATATATAAATAAACTTTAAAAAAAAAAAAAAAGAATAAAGAGAATGAGCCTTTTAAAGGCCATTTTGCTCTCTAGGAAGACTACTGATTTCCCCTTCCACCGGCAAGCTTATGAGGTTGCCCGTTTTGCTGGATCCTCATGACATTGAACATTTGTTGTTAAAAATATTGAAAGGAGTTTGTTGGTTCTGAAAGATTAAAGTCATGCAGTCTTACTGTAAAATGTCCAGATAACACAGAAGGGCAGGATGCCAAATCTGAAAATCTCTGATCTAGAAATGATTCAGTGTTTTAGGTTTAACTTCAGAGTCATTTAATATAATACGGGACATATTATCTCCTTCTTTCCTTAGCAACTTGTTGAGGACATCTTTTCATGTCAGCAGATACACATCATTATTTTATTATTATTTTTTTACAAGTAGGCTTCCCACCCAGGGCCCAACTCAGGGCCTGAATTCATGACCCTGAGATCAAGAGCCAGGCACTTAACCAACCCACTGAGCCACCCAGGCACCCTACACACCATTATTTTTATTTTTATTTTTTTTACACATCATTATTTTTAACTACTGCAATACATTCTATATTCTATATATTTTCAGTGATTTAGCTTATGACTTCCTGGTGGACCCTGAGATCATGTCTAGTTTGAACTTTATGAGTGACATGGCAGTTTACACAGATGTTTGCATTTTGGTCCAATTTTTTTTTTTTTTTTTTTCAGGAAATTGTTAGGTCTTGAGTGTGGATTCACATGGTGGGTCCTATTATTTTCATGAAAAATTCTGCCTCACCTTGAAGCATGAGTAGGCTTCCCTCTCCATAGCATTACGGTGGGCCATTCCTTTTCCTCTGGCAAAATCAGTGTAACCTTTGGACCATCCACTTAAGACCCATGGCATATGGTTTGCCCCTTGTCCGTCTGCAGTGAGACTTGAAATATTCTAGGTAGAGCCTCCTCCATGAACCTGAGTCCTACAGGGAAGACAGCATCGAAGAGTCATGGCCCACCTGCACCGGATGTGTCATGTCAGCAAGCAGACATTTGTCACAAGCCACCGAAATGTTGGGATTACTTGTTACTGCCACACAACCTACCTTATCCTGACTGATGGGATACATACTAACAAATTGCCCACTAGAAAGATTGAATTTCCTCTCACTCTTCTTAATCTTTTCTTACTCGTGGTCAGAAAATGACACCTCACTTTAACATGCGTGTCTGATGATTAGTGGGGTTGAAGCATGTTTCATATAACATCTACTTCTTCATATCTATCCTTTGCCTGTTTTTTTATGAGTCTGTGTTTTCTTCTTGAGTTCTAAGACTTTTTAAAAATATGCTAAAGATGTTATTTGTCTAGCATATGTTCCACCTTCTACCAGTTTGTATTTATTTTTAAACTATTTTTTAAAATTTATTTATTTTGAGAGAGAGTGGGAAAGAGAGAATCCCAAACAGGCCCTGTGCTGTCAGTGGAGAGCCTGACTTGGAGCTCAATCCCATGAACCGTGAGATTGTGACCTGAGCTGCGACCAAGAGCCAGACACTTAACCAACTGAGCCACCCAGGGGCCTTTGTGTTTATTTATTTAAAAATTTTTTTAAAAAATATTTATTTATTTATTTTTGAGAGAGACAGAGACAGAGACAGACAGAATGAATGTGAGCAGGGGAGGGGCAGAGACAGAGGGAGACACAGAATCTGAAGCAGGCTCCAGGCTCTGAGCTGTCAGCACAGAGTCTGATGTGGGGCTTGAATGCATGAACTGTGAGAGCATGACCTGAGCTGAAGGTGGGTGCTTAACCGCCTGAGCCACCCAGGTGCCCCTCCAGCCCACTTATTGATTTTTTAAAAATGTTCTTTGGAGTTTATAGAATTTCTTCAATTTATGGCTTGATATCTTTGGTCAGTTTGGGAAAATCTTCAGCCACTATTTTGTCACATACTGTTTTGTCCCATTCTCTTCTTCCCATTGTGTGACACCAGATTCACATTTATTAGACCTTTTCTGCCATCCTCCATGGGATTCTTATGTGGTTTCTTGTTATATTTTCTTTCCTTCCTTTTTTTTTTTTTTTCCCTCCTGTCTGGGCATTTCTGATTCACCCATCTTTCAGTTCACTAATTCTCTATGTAGCCTAATCTGCTTCTTAACTCCTTTTTAAATTCTTAGTCTCAGTTACTTTATATTTTATTGCCAAAGTTTTAATCTGAATCTTTTTTACAGATTCTAGTTCTCTGCTGAAACTCCCCATTTGTCCTTGTTTTCTGTTACGTATGAATCACACGGTTACTGTAAAGTCTGGTAACTCTAATATCTGCATCTCCCCCGAGATATTTTTTGGGTCTCTTTTTCTTTTGGTCCTGTCTCCTGATAACTGGGTAAGTTTTTATTTTTTTTATTTACAATTTTTTAAATTTTATTTTAGAGAGAGAACGGCAGAGAGAGGCAGAAGGAGAGAGAGAGAGAGAAAAGAGAATCCCAATCCCAAGCAGGCTTCATGCTCAGTGGGGAGCCTGACATGAGGCTCGATCCCACAATCATGAGATCATGACTTGAGTGGAAACCAAAAGTTGAATGCTCAACCAACCGAGCCACCCCAGCATCCCAGTAATTTTCTTTTTAAATGGTAGACACAGTATGTGAAAAATGGAAGTGGTGGTATCTTCCTGCAGAGAAGATTTAATCTACTTCCGGCACCATGGGGCCGACATGAGAGCAGAGGCTAGGTTGTGGTCTTTGTAAGGTCTGGTTGCCTTCCTCCAGGGGCCAGTCTTTGGGCTTGCTGCAGAAGATGTGGCGTGTGTAACAGGCCTGCCATCCTGCGCAGCCCATGCACTCTAGCTTTGTCTCCTTAACACCCGAGACTGATAGACTTTGTCTCATGCCTCTGACTTTAGCTACTGTTCCCTCCTTGGTTTCCCAGCCTTAAAATCAGCAGATAACACGGGGGACACAGTGAGAACGGAAGCTTGTCTCTGGGCTTTTACGTTCTTTCTGGGATACCGAGCCTGCAAGTTGTGGTTGTTTTGGAGGTCTGATGCTTCCAAATAGATATTTTTTTTTAATTCAATTTCACTCATGTTCTCTGTGGCAGAGTAGATGCAATTGAATCTATCTTTTCGTTGCTGAAGGTGGACGTTCCCATCGTTTGTCCTTTTATTTCGTTTATTCTGTTGTTTTGCTGAAGAGGTGGAGATTTTTTATAAAGTCAGACTTACCTGTCTTTTTCTTTATGGTCTCTGGCTTTGCTGTGATGCTTCAAAATGCTTTTTTCAAGCCAAGTTTATAGAAATTGTCATCTCAATTTTCCTCCAGTATCTTTTTGGTTGTATATTTAATGATTCATTTTGGCATAAGCCGTGAGGTAAAGCTCCAATCTTATTTTTTCCCATATGGCCAGGGCATTTGTCCAACACCATTATCTGAGTGATCCATCTTCTGTGAATAACTGAAATACAATTTTTTTTGTTAAGGACATGGTGTCTCATCAATATTTGAATATTTGCTACTTTGCTTATTAGTGAGGTTATATGTATTTCTCATATATTTATTGATTTCCTTGTTTTTCTTCTGATTTTTCTCTTCTTTATCCATTTAAAAATTGTACTGTTGGTGTATGTAATGCTGATATTTAAAATATTTCTGTTGATATTTAAATAATCCTGTCATTAAATTTTGGTTGTCGTTTTTATATTTCTGTTTAATTTTGCTTATGATTTTTTAAATGTAAATGAATATTGTGTTTTCGTGTAAAGTAAATTCATATTTTTATTTGTTATTTTATCCATTATAATTATGCTTTTGAAGCCCTTCCTTGTCTGATGATCAGTTGGCTTTCTTAGGACATAAGTATGTATATATATATTTTTTTTGCTCTTAATTTTTTTAGTCCTTTTGATCTGTATTTTGATATATGGTGCATATGTATAAACTTTACTGCTTAATAATCATCTTTCACAGCAATGTTGGTTAACTGATCCATCCACTTGCCATATTATTCCTTTAACACGCCTTAGCCTTTAAAGACAAGAATCTGATTCTGTACCATCTGTTACACTTTTTCACATTAATGTACTTTTTAATTCTTGTTAGTATTCTGTTCTCTTCCTCCTGTTTTTTCTAAACGGAGGTGTAACTGACATGTCATATTATGTTAGTTTCAGTGTAGAGAGTTGATATTTACATATATTGCCACGTGATCACTATAGTAACTCAGGCAACATCCACCATCTCCATCATCCATCACACGACTTAACAGCTTTTTCCCTCGTGATGAGAACTTTTAAAATTGACTCTTAACAACTCCCAACTTTTGAATACGCAGCAGGGTATCCTTAACTGTAGTCACTGCGCTGGACACGACACCCCCCTGGCTCATTTTATGACTGGAAGTTTGTACCTTTTAACCCCCTTCACCCATTTTTGTTAAAGCAGTGCACCTAGTTACATGCTAGAAGACAGATTCTTGCCGGGGAGCCTGTCGTGAACGCACCCCAGACCTTTTCTTCTCTGTCTGCTTTCCAGAAGGGGTTGCTTTGAATCATTCCCGCTTTCTTGTTGTCCGGTGCTCACCTGCTGGCTTGCTTACAATGGGTGTCTTGACTTACCTGTTTGGGACAATACTAGTGACTCCTGCAATGACAGACGGATGCTGAGAAGACACCCCCCGCCCCCCCCAGTCCGCATTTCGTATTTACTGTTCCAATGCCTAATGGTGCTGTGCCCTCTCAGCCTATCAGAGGTGACTCTCCCAGCTAGGACAGCCTGGGGCTCACACCTGGGCATTCCCCCAACCAGAGCCAGTGCTGTGGCTGGGTCGACTCTTGTGGTTCTTATTAGGACTGCAGGATGCCCTCAGCCATAATCGTCAGGAAACTTTGAGAAACAGGATTTGTTATTGACAGATCGGGAGAATACACAGCCTGTCCGAAGCCATGGGACTGGGTGGGGGGAGGGAGTGAGGGAGGGAAGAAAGGAAGAGAGAGGCAGAGAGAGAACACTCATGGGCCTGGGGTTCTGCCTTTATTGGGGTTGAGGGTGGAGCCTAGGGTTTTAGGGGTTCACTCTTTTGGTGACGTTAAAACCTAAAGTGGGAATTAACGTGCAGGAAGAGGAAAGCAATTGGTCCATCCGTGAGCCAAGCGTGAGTTGTCGAGGTCACGCAGGGCCTTCTAGAAAGGGGAACATCAGGTGTGGGGATCCCTGGCTCCTTATCCAGTTGAATAGCTGACCCTGTGTCTGTTCATTCACGATGCAGTTCTCTGAAGTGGAGGCCTCAGGAATCAAGAGCTTCATGTCAGGCGCTTACGATTGTATAAGCTAATCGTTGGGCACCTACGCTACGCTGTATATTATATTTCAGCCTTGATTTCTTTTCCATAGTTGTGGTCAGTATTTCTGGACTTTTTTGTTAGAGAAGGGCATTCCTGACTTTTCCCTGCTTCCACTCCCCACACCCCCCTCTCATTTTTTTTCTCGTTGTGTTTTCACTGACAAGATGAACATTTTCTGTCATCTGTGATTATGCCTGTGTATATCTCGACTTTATCTCTTGTTTGATTCCAGCAGTTGAAAACAATAACTTTGGCTATTACTCTAACAAGATGGCTGCGGTCAGTTGAAGAGTCAGCCAGTCGGCTGGCCCACCTTTCCTTTTCTATGCAGTAACCCATTTTTAAGTATTATGACATATATTTACTCTGTATTCTCTTTTTTTATTAGTTTTTTAAACAAATTTTTATTTTAGAGAGAGAGTGTGCAAGTGGGGGAGAGGGAGACAGAGAATGTTAAGCAGGCTCCACGCTATCAGTGCAGAGCCGGATGTGGGGCTCGGTCCCATGAACCATGAGGTCATGACCTGAGCTGAAATGAAGTAGATGCTCAACCGACTGAGCCCCGCAAATGCCCCCTTTTCGTTTTCATAAAGCTTTAGCTATTAACCCAGTAAGCACGCTCTTGAAAAAAAGGATGGGTCTTAGGTCTTATTGCTTCACTGTTGAAATGTGAATATAGCAAACTGTCCTGGACATCATTTCAGGCATTAAAACTCTGCAGGTGAAGGAACCTCTGAGCCTTCCATTCAGTTTTGCTGTGAACCTGAAACCACTCTAGGAAAGAAGCTCTGCTAAAACAGCAACAGCGGCATTTTGCAGTGGGATGTTTGGAGCACTCGGTCAGCCTGCGAGCTGCTGACCTGGGAAAGACTGAGAGGCGTGCGTGACTCTACATGATAGACTGGAGAGGACAAGGGACTAGTGGTAGCTGTGGTACAAGCAGTGGCCCGAGCCACGGCCCCAGCGCCCCGTGGGCTCAGGAATACCCTGTGTTCCTGATATTCCTGTGGGGAATTAGATGAGTGGATGAAGGCTCAGAACTCGCATGTCAGGGAACGAACCGGAAGCCTAGACTCCCCTGTTACTGGTACGGGATGGCCTCTGATGGCGTCAGCTGCCCAGATTGTTTCTTTTGGAGGAAGAACATTTACGTCACAAGGCTCTGTTTGCACAGTATTTGTCCTATTTGTTTTCTGAATCGGCCATATTTTGGCCTTTATTAAATGTTGAGGTTGCTGGTGGCTGGAGACCCTGCATTTTATGCATTTGGGTGCGTGGCACGGTGGGATCTTATTTTTGCAAACGCACCAAGCAATTCCTGTTACTGTGGTGACAGGAGGGCCGGACACGATGCCCGCTGAGGCCGGGGACGGGGGCAGGACCGGCCCCGGGCTTTTCCTCCTGAGGACAGCTGGGAATTGCGGGAGTGGACACCTCTAAGGAGGGAGAACGGAACACACAAGCAGGGGAGGGTGGAGGGGAGTCAACCCAGGAGGCAGGTGACCAGAGGGGGACTTACGCCGCCTTTGCAGAGGATCGAGGGCCTTATCCAAGGGTGGTGTCCGAGCAGGAGAGGAGGGGAAGGCCAGAGGAGGAGGCGCTCGGAGGGCCAGGCCAGATGCGGTGCCGGAGTGCTGAGGTGTTAGCTTCCTCGGGCTGCAGGAACAAATTAGCACAAAGCTGGTGGCTTAATCAACGGAAACTTTTCCTCTCGCGGTTCCAAAGGCTAGAAGTCCCAAATCTGGATGGCAGCGGGTCTGTGCTCTCTCTGAAGACCCTAGAAGGGGTCCGCCCTGCCTCTTCCAGCCTCTGGTGGCCCCGGACGTTGTTGGTTTTGTGTCTGTCCCACTCCACTCTCTGCCTCCGTTTTTACGTGTCCCCTCCCCAGGACGACCTCATCTCAGCATCCTTGAGTATGTCTGTGAAGACTGTTTCCAAATAAGGTCATCTTCACAGGTCCCTGGGGTTGGGGGAGCACAGTTCATCCCAGGACAGGTGGTTAGCGGGTAGGTGAGGGACAGAGGGTCGTGACTCAGAGCCTGAGTAAAGGGAGCCTTCTCAGAAGTGGGCTCTGGGGAGGCAGGGCGTGGTACCGACAGGCCCCAAGCGCCCCTGCAGAGAGGAAACGGGTCCTCAGAGATTCATCATTGCCTAAGATGCTGTCTTTCTGGGCTCATCCCTGCACCCCAGCTGGACATTTTTGTCCCATCTTTTTTAGTCACCACCATCTGGATGGTTTTTTTGACTCTGGAAATCTTCTTCTTCTTCTTTTTTTTTTTTTTTTTTTTAATTTCTTAGTGAACAGGCAGGTGTGATGGTATGAACGGAAGAGGGAGACACTTCTGTAATGCTGTTATTTGGACAAAAAGTACCAATTCACCGACTCAGGGGATCATTTGAAGACATGCTGTGTTGCCTGTGCTCTGGGGGTATATTGTTTTCCACGTTAGCCAGGCAAACTCTGGCCAGCCAGAAAAAAAACATAACAAAACAACAAATGACTTAGATATCCTTTAAAATAGCTGTGCTTTCCACTATGAACCTGTGATTCACGTTGACTATATCTTGTACGTACGAAGATTCTTCATTCAGTTGGTGTTGGATTTCTGGGCCATCATTTGTTTACCAAGAGCACTGGATTTTTCTTGATGTCTTTCTTTTCTTGGCAGATAGATGACTTTGATATTTTCTTAGGGGCCCAGAGAAGCCAGTCACCTCTTCTTACCTCTCACCCCACGTCTCCATGTTGGTTTCTCTGCCCTACAACTTCTGGCTTTGCTTCCTTTAGCGTCTGCCAGGTCGCCTCTGCATTCGGTGACACTGTCTCCTTCCGACAGGACGCCTCTAATTGTGTTCCCGCCTCTGGCCCTGCTCATCCCCGTGCCCTCCATCACACTGTCAATGCCATATTTTATACTAATTGTGGTTCATTGAGGTGTAATTTACAGACAGTAAAGCGCCCAAGTTCTACATGAACAGCGACATGATTTTCGACACACGCGTGCACCCGTGCCTCATTCCCCAGCTCAAGATAGAATTTTCTCTATTTTCTGCTCAACCCCCGCCCATCAGAGGCCACCACTGCTCAGATTTCTGTCACCACGGGTTAGTTCAGGCAGCACTGGGACTTGGATGGAATTCCACAGCGCGTGCCCCGCTGCCTGGCTTCTTTCCTGAGATGTAACGGTTTTGAGATCTGTCCATGTTGTGTATGTGTCTCGAAGTTGGTTTTATTTCTTTTTTTTTTCATTTTTAACAGCTTTATTGAGGTATAGTTCAATATACATATGCCATATTCTTTGTCCATTTAAGGTATAGATGTAAATGGTTTTGGGTGCACCTGTTATGACTTTTTTTTAGCGTGGTCAATATATATAAATACACACACACACATACACACACACACACACACAGATAAAATAAAATTTCCCTTTTTAGCCATTGTAACCAGCGTGCAGTTCAGTAGCATGACTTACACTCACACTGTTTTGCAACCGGCGCTGTGGCTATTTTTATCACCCCAAACAGAAACCCTGTAACCATGAAGCAATAACTGCCCTTTCCTTCCCCACTGCTCCCCCCCCCTCCCCCCTTGGTTCTGGGAACCTCTAACCTACTTTCTGTCTCTGAGTTTGCCCATTCCACGTATGTTACATGGATAGACTCGTACAGTGTCTGTCTGTCTGTTTCTGGCTCCTTGAACTCTGCTTCGTGCCTCCATGGTTCATCCGTGTTTCGACATGGGCCAGCATGTCATTCCTTCACTTAAATAATGCCCCATTGTGTGAGGCTACACTTCGCCCATCCACTCATCTGTTGATGGACACTGGGTTGCCCCTTTTAGCTCTCGTGAATAGTGTCACGAGGAACAGGGCTGAACAAGTATCTGCTTGAGTCCCTACGTTAAATTCCTTTGGGTACATCCCTAGGAGTGGAATTGTTGGGTCGTATGGTCGTTCTGTGTTTAGCTTTCCGAGAAGCTACCGAACTTCTCCACAGTGGTGGCACTGTTTTACCTTCCCACCAGTGGTGCCCATGGGGTCATGCCACGTCCTCGCCAACACTTGATGTTTTCTGTTTTTCCTGATTATAGACAGCCTACCAAATATGGTGAGATATCTCACTGTGGTTTTGGCCATTCGTATATCTTTGGCTCAGTATTTTTTTGTGTGCCATCAATCCTTGATGAGATATAATTTACACACAGAGAAATGCATAACTCTTAAAGGTACAGCTGAGGGAATTTTGACAAATGAATATACTCATATAAATATTACCCCGATCAAGATATAGGACGTTTCCATTACCCTAGAAAGTTCTCTCCTACTCCTTCCGATAATCCCCTTTCCTGTTTTTTTTTTATCACCATCGATTAATTTTGCCTGTCCTTGGGTTTCATTAAATGGAATCAAATGGCCTGTATTTTTGTTACATCCGACTTATTTCATTGAATGCAATGTGTTTGAGACCTGTTGGTGGTGCTGCATGTATCAGGATTTTGTTCTTTTTTGCTGAGTATTTTTTCCTCAACTTGAGTATAGCAGAGTTTCCTTATCCAGTCTTTTGAGGATGAATATTTGGGTTGTTTGCAGTTTTTGGCTGTTATGAATAAAACTGCTCTAAACATTCTTATGCACGTCTTTATGTGGATATAGACTTTCTTCCTCCCGGGAACAAACCTGTGAGTGGAATTGCTAGGTCATAACGTAGGCGTGTGGTGAATTTTATTAGAAACTGCCAGTTTTCAAATATGGTTGTTCCATTTTACACGCCCACCTGCTGGGAACATGAGAGTTCCACACCCTCACCAGCATTTGGTATTGTCTTTTTAATTTTAGCCATGCTGGTGGGTGTATGGTGGTGTTTCAGTGTGGGTTTAATTTGCATTTCCCTGATGTCTAAGGATATCAAGAACCTTCACATTCGGAAAAGGTTATAATTTAAATTTTTACATTAAAAAAAAGTCAAGTTAGAAGACATTAATGAACACCTGGAGAACAGGCATCCCGGAGCCCGGAATGTTCTGTGGAAGCCGGCAGTTCTGACAGGTATGAGTCAGACAGCCAGATGTCAGTTTCAATTGCGTCTTAAATCATGAAGGAGTTGCCAAATCAGTTTGAAAAGTCGGGGTGGGGGGGCGCACGTATTTAATGCATATTTTGAAAATAGAAGAAAATGGCAAAGCTCTCCCCTTCCCCTTCCACCCTACCTCCCACTTGGGGGGCAGGTTTTCGGAGGGAACATCTGATCCTGAGGCACCTTGCTTGGTTCGCCCAGGCTTCCAGCACGACTCCGACTCCTTAGCGCTCTACGCCAGCACTTCGTGATTTCCCGAATTCCCCGGGAGCTGCCTGCTCCTAGCCTTTTCCACATGCTTGTCCGGCACTTGGGACACCATCCCCATCCTCCCTGGCACCACCGGCCCTCTCCCCTCCCCCCACCTTTGTTTGGCTGAGTCGGATGGATGCCCGCCTCCTTCAACCAACCGATTCTGGTCCCTTGTCCTCTGCAGCCCCTGGGCAGGCCCCAGAGCTGTTGTTTACTTCCCTGCCTGCAGACTGGATCTCCCCTGGGGAAGGGCGGTCTGAGTTCAGAGTTCACCTTTGCCTCCCCGGCACCCAGCCAGGCAAATGTGATCATCAGTACCAGCTTGTCAGATGGTGACCAAATATTCACGGGGCGACGGAAGAGTGTTCTGAAGGCAGGGTGGCCCAGAGGATCGTAGGGCTCATTCCCCTGGATCTCTAAGATTTCACACACTGTGAAATCTTGCGATCTCAGCTTCCGCCTGTGACCAGGATGACTCAGGGTGAAGGATCGGACCGATTAGGTGGCGTGTGTGTGTGTGTGTGTGTGTGTGCGTGCGTGCGTGCGGGGGTGCTGGAGACACCTGGGCGAGGAGTAGGTAAAATCAGGTAAAATCAAAATAAAAAAAAAATCAGAATCAAGTCCATCAAAGTTAAATAAAAAAATAAGATAAAAATTAATGGGAAATCAGAATAAAATAAAATCAATCAAAATAAAACCTCATGGGAAGAGCAAGCTGAGTTTTATTTCCAGCCTCCCAGGAGGGCTGACAGAAGTCTGAACCTTGGGCTCCCAGGTGCAGTGACGGCCGTCGTCACGTCCATCTGAGAGCCGCACACTGTTCTCAGGAGCGCCTCGCGTTTTTGTCCTGCAGACCAGTTGGGGCCTTGTGAGATGCACACTCTGATTCGCCAGGTCTGGACTGGGCCCCAGGACCTGCGATCCCGCCCCGCCCTCGGGATGCTGCCGCTGCTGCTGGTCCCGGGACCCCCCCTGAGTGGCCAGGGTTGAATCTAAACCGGTCAGAACACAGTAAATAGGGTGTTTGGGGAAATAATTAGCCAAGTTGTTCATTCCCTGTGGGTTGGTTGGGACCATACCGTGTTATGCCACACTCTGTGTGACACAAGCCAGTGTGTGTATCTGTACATTATAGACTCGTATTTGTGAAAAAAAATTGCCCCCCCCAAAAGTGTAGAGTCTTAATTATCGCGAGGAGAACACGGAGTTGTCTGAGAGCCCACCGCAGGCCAGCTGGGCAGAGCTTTGCAGGGAGGAACACTTGGCAGACGGCTGAACATCCAGCAAGCATTTCAGTTCTTTGAGGCTGATGTGATGGGCAATTTGGATTCTTTTCTTGAAACTTTATGGAGTGTTTCTGCGAAAAATTAAGCTGACGGTAACCCATGGGTCCTGAGAGGGTCAATTCGTTTTTCATTTATGGATTGCTTGCTTGATTGCAAATGTGTTTCTACCCTTTTCCACCTCTTTGCAGAAAGGGATAAGTACCAGGTCTCTTTTCTGAGTTCACCAGTTCCTCCCAATCTACACACTTGCTTATGAAATTGAATAAGCAGGAGACTGGGAAGATTTATCAGAGTTTTTTCCTCATTAAACATTTCTGATTTTCTGCTTATTAAATAGAAGTAAGTGTTCGTTGTAGCAAAAATGGGACTTTTTACTACAGAAGAGTCTGAAGAAAAGGAAATAACCTATAATGTCATCGTCTAGGATCAGTCACTGCTGAGATTTTAGTGCATTTCCTTTTAATTTGCTTTTAATGCATTGTTGATAGATAGTTTTATAGACCAATGTATTAAAGTATATATGTTTTCATTTTTATATTGATTTCAGACTTCCTTCATGACAAAAATTCTTCATATATGCCATTTTTATTAATCATGATAACATGTAAGATCATACAATAGAAAAATGTTCTTTAACTCTTTTTTTTCTCCCCCTGACTTCAGAAGGAGAACATTTTTTGAGAAAGGAAGAAATAGCATTGTGTTCACGTCTTCTGAGAATATAGTGAGTTCTGATTTAAGCCCAGAGGGGAGGTTTGCTTAGCTGGTTTGTGGCATTAATTATCCTTTCCTGTCCCTAGCATAATATCGAGTAGACTTTAATGGTTGGTTATTAATGAAATCCTAGTACATTTTACTTAGTTAGGTATTTTTTTTTAATGTTTTATTTATTTCTAGGAGAGAGAGAGAGAGAGAGAGAGAGAGAGCGTGAGCTGGGGAGGGTCAGAGAGAGAGGGAGACAGACTCTGAAACAGGCTCCAGGCTCTGAGCTGGCAGTCAGCACAGAGCCCGATGCGGGGCTCGAACCCACGAACCGCGAGATCATGACCCAAGCGAAAGTCGGACACTTAACTGACTAAGCCACCCAGGCGCCCCTTAGTTAGGTATTTCTTTGTATAAACAGATATTCAAACTTAGTGCAAGAATCCGGGTCTCAACGGTGGGGACACACAAGGTGGTAATGCGTGCGGGCCGCGGAAGATTGTGAGTGTAGAGCCTACCGCTGTGACTCACTGGTGTTTGTCTAATGCCACATAACATCGGCTCAAAATGCAGCGGCCTGAAGAGCAGTCAGCGTTTATATCCACTGCCCGCATCTGTGCCCAGCCTGGCTGGCGGTTCTGACTCAGGACCGTGATGAGGCTGCAGCTGGGCCTGGGCTATGTGTGGTCTGATGGCCCGATCGGGGCTGGGGGGCCCCTTCTGTGGGGCCGCGGCGCACACAACCCTTCCTCGCCAGCACAGTGGGCTCCGTGCCATTCTGTTTCCTGTATTTTGCACTTCTAGGTCTTCTCCCTCCTCAAAGTGTTCTGCTGAGCTTTGTGGATCCGTCATGAAAATGTGGGATGAAGGGCGAGAGGCACACGTCATTATGTCGGATGGTCGCTGCCTGTGGGACATTGCTTGGGAACCAGGCCTGGTTTTCTCTCATGGAATGTGCAATGCCACGGGGAAAACCAGAGCCATTATTGGGGAAATGAGACAAGCCTGATACATATATAATATGTAATATATGTACTGGGTGTAACATGCATATAGTGGATTTAAAGAAAGGCTATAGCTGAACAAAATCATTTCCTAAAATGACTACCATTCTAAAATGTTAAGCCCAAACACGAGGTTTGGAGCGGTAATAAAATTCGCACGGTTTGCAAAATTCAGTCTAAAGGGAGATTGTTTTGAACTCTGACAACTTTGAATTTGTCGGTTCCTCATCCAAAGGCAGTTCCTAGCTGAGCCCTGTCTCTGAAAGCATTTTCCTCCTATATTTGATCCACTTTAGCCGCAGTAATGTTCGTTTTCCTTTTTTTTATTTAAAGCAACTTATTAGGCAGCTCTTTAGTTAAAAAAATTTTTTTTAATGTTTTATTTTTGAGAGAAAGAGGAACAGAGCGCAAGCAGGGGAGGGGCAGAGAAAGAGAGAGAGAGAGAGGGAGAGTTAGAATTCAAAGTAGCCTCCAGGCTCCGAGCTGTCCTCACAGGGCCCGACGTGGAGCTTGAAGAAGTCACAGGCTGCAAGATCATGACCTGAGCTGATGTCAGACGCTTAACCTACTGAGCCACCCAGGCGCCCCAGGCATCTCTTCAGTTGATGCAAGAAAGCACGAATAAAAATATAAACATAATCTAGAACCCCATTGCCAGAATAACTTTGTGTACTTAAAAAAATGTGTGTGCCTTGAAAGGACTTTGAACCAAATCCAAAATGTGTCAGAAAACATCTAAGCCTCCTCTCTTACAATATGTGCCTTCGAGGAGGCCAGTTAAATTTCTTTTATCTCCGTTCAGAAAAATAAAAGACCTTTTATGACCATAGCCATTCCAGGAGCCACACACGCGTTTTAGCAGTCCCCACCCTCCCCCCCAAGAGGTCATATCACAAGCCATGTCCTGACCTGTGCTTACTTTTCACTAATGCCCTGAGGCATTCACTAAGGCATTTCACTAAGAGCCCCCAGGCTCTTTCCACATCAGCTCCTGCATTCCAGCCTCCTTCCTGTTGGGGGCGACAGAGTGTCCCACAGCCTGTGTTCAATTCACCCATCCTCCCTTGATGTGGATTTGGGTTGTTTTCAGGTTTTTGTAGTTACAGATTGTTACGCAGAGCTCTTGACATACTGTTGCTGCCCTTGAAGTGAGTCCCTCATGGTGGAATTCTTGAGCCTGCTTTCGATTTCTTTGCATTTGGTTGCTGCTTTCACATCTGGGTTATTCAGCCCCAGATCTGGCGGCATCAGCCTAAAGTGATGTTTACCACACGAAAGGGCACTGTGTTCTTTGAGGTTCTCTGGGACCTCTAGTAATTTCCTTGCTTGGATGCATTCATAGGTTAAGAGGCTCGGGAGCTTGTCGCCGCTTGTCAGTGCATCCGTTGAGAGTAAGTGAGCTGAGAGGTGCTGAAACATCCCAGGGGCATTTCATTCATTCCGTGGATGCTTAGTGGGTGTCTAGTAGATGTGAGGTGTGGGGGCAGAGTCAGGGGGAGGCGGTGCTTCTCTGCTTGGAGCTCACCTTGCAGCGGGGTGTGCTGAGCACAAGGCGGCCCAGTGGGAGCACCAGCAGATGCGTGTAGGGGTGGGGGCTGGGCCAGATGTGCAGGAGGATTGGACACGGGCCTGGCCGACCAGGGGATGGGGGCTGTGAGTGGGAGGGGGTGTTCCGGGTGGAGGCCGTCGCAGGTGTGTAGGCTTGGAGGCACGGAGAACTGAGTCAGGGTAGCGGCGAAGGTTGGCACTGGGGAGAACCCAACCGTGGGGACGTTCTGTGGCCACATTAGAGGTCAGAAGCCACGGGTAGCAGCATGCTCAGGTGCTCAGGTACCATCGATGGTACTGCGTAAGCGGTTTTCGATCATGTGGTACAATGTGGTTATCAAGTTTTTATTTTGCAAGGTAAGAGGAAATTAAACATATCATAAACTCTGTCTCCATCATATTATAAGTGAAAGTACATTTTATGCCTAGTGAGGTAGCAAAGACATAATCTGGAAATAAAGGACAGTTTTTCCTGAGGGAAAAAATAAATAGTAAAACTGTTGACACGTATACGTGTACATTACTGGACATGTTCGGTGTACATGGATTTGTAGGTTATGTTTGGATATGGTGGGTTTGGATATGGTGGGTATGGCTGTGATAAAAAACAACCCCAGGTCTCTGGAATTTAAAATAATAAAGATTCGGGGCACCTGGGAGGCTCAGTTGTTTAAGTGTCCAACCTCAGCTCAGGTCATGATCTCGTGGTTTGTGGGTTCGAGCCCCGCATCAAGCTCTGTGCTCACAGCTCCTTGGAGCCTGGAGCCTGCTTCGAGTTCTGTGTCTCCCTCTCTCTCTGCCCCTCCCCAGCATGCGCTCTATCAGTCTGTCTGTCTGTCTCTCTCTCTCAAAAAAAAAAAAAATCATTAAAAAAATTAAAATAGCAAAGATTCACTTCTCACTCATTCTTGCTCCTGTGGGGTGTCTGGAGGTGAGGGTGGGGCTCTGCTCTCCAAGCCCTCATGGGGGCCCAGGCTGAGAGACCTCCCATCTCTGAATTTCAAGGATAGTTAACACAGAAAGAAGGGAATGTGGCCCCTCATGCACTGTCTCCTGAAACTTCTGTCTGGAAGTAACAAACGCCATTTCACGTACACCTTGTTACCTAAAGCAAAATCAGTCGAGCCGGACTTCTAGAACCCTGGGCACGTGCAGTGTACCGAAGCAGCTCTGGCAAGACAGGGAGACGGTGTGGGGACAGCCCCAGGGTCTCCTACAGCTGGATTGCCCTTGTTTTTTTGTTTTGTTTTGTTTTGTTTGTTGTTGTTTTTAAGTTTTATTGTGTACCTTACCAGCTCCCTCATGGACCAGGGTAAGGGTGGCCCCTCTACACATAGATGACAGAAAGGAGGGTGAAGGGTGTCCATCAGGGCGCGTTTGAGGAATGCCATGGGTTTCTTGGGACGGCAAAACACCCTAGACGGTGAGCTTCCAACCACTTGTTTCTCTCCTACACTCCGTGTGTTCGTCTTATTATTTATAGCTTTGACAGTATTGAGTCAACGACTCTCAACGGCAATTTCCTTTGCCCCTTTTTAGGAGATGCAGCAAAAAGCTCATTTCTGGCAATTTCAGCATGACTCGGGGCTTCCTGTCAAGACTTATGGTCTCATTAAGATCTCGTCAAAATTTTTAATGTTGATAACGTGTACTTGAGGTATGTTGGGTTAAGTAAAATACATTATTAAGATGAGTTTCACCTGTCTCTTTTTGCGTTTCTGAATGTGGCCACCAAGACATTTAAAATGAAATGTGTGGCTTATATTTGTGGCTCCGGTTATATTTCTATTGGATAGTGCTGACTTCGAGTCTATAAAGAACTCAGACTGATCAATAAGGAAAAGAGGCCAGTAGAAATGGGCAAAGGGTATAAATCACCCCTTCACTGGAGAGAAGAAGCAGATGGCCGATAAATGTGTGGAAGACCTTCAATCTGGCCATTGGGAATCCAAGTTGAAATAGGTGAAGAAGAAAAGTTGAGGGGCACCTAGGTGACTCAGCCATTTGTTCATCCGACTCTTGGTTTCAGCTCTGGTCCTGATCTCACGGTTCATGTGTTTGAGCCCCACACTGGGCTCTACACTGACATCGTGAAGCCTGCTTGGGATTTTCTCTCCCTCTCTCTCTGCCCCTTCCTCTCCTCACATTCAAAATAAATAAGTAAACTTAAAAAAAGAAAAAAAGGAAAAAGAAAAGTTGGTATTGCTTACAGTATTGGATATTGATGAGAATGAAGAAGATTATAACTTGGATATACCGGTGGCCGCATTTATGTAATTGCAACCACTTTGGGGAGTATTTTGGCAGATTCTGCCCCCATCTGGTCCACGTTTATAGGTGTTTCTTGCCTGGGGATGATTCTGCCCTTCCCTTGCCGGGGTAGGGGGTATTTGGCAATGTCTGGAGACATTTTGCGTTGCCATTAATTGGGGATAATGGATGCTCTTGGCATTTAGTAAGTAGTGGCCAGGGATGCAGTTAAGTAACCTTCAGCCCATGGGCTCACCTCTCACAGTAAAGAGCTAGGGTGCCCATAAGTGGTGCTGTGCTGGAGAAATTCTGACTTCTAGGTGCTGATTCCAAGGTAGCGCTCTGGCTGGTGTGCATGAGGAGACAAGACCAAGGTTTTCATTTACTCAGTGCTCCATATTTACAGTTGAGGAACTTTGGGACCAATTTAAATGTTTGCCAGTTTGGGGGTATAAATGTCTAGTGAGAGACCCATAGGTGGAAATGATACATCTCACATCTAGCAGCTGAGTAAATCAGGTTGCCGGGCTCATATGTCCACGGAAATGCAACTTTTCTGGACACATTTAAAATACAAACTAACAACTCTACATTTAATGTATTGCTTACGGATGCCTGCATAGATAATAAAAACTCTAAAGGCAAGTCAGATACCTACCAGCACAGAACCGGTTGCCTCTGGGGATGAAAGACACAAAAGGGACGTCGGCTCCTTCTGGAAGGTTGATTTCTTATACAAGTGTGAAGCAAGGATGACGGAATATTAGCCTTTGTCAATGCAGCTGGGTGATGAGGGCGTTTGTCATATTAGTGCCTTTCTATCTCACTTTTTTCAGTATTTGGAATTAGTTTACAAGGCACGCTCATGCACACATCTCAGAGATTGCTGCTGGGTGTAGGGGCTCTCTGAGCACAAGCAGATTATCACCAGGGATTGTGCTAGTCTGTGCCTGGTTCCCTTGTGTCCCCCAGCGTGGAGCTGTGTCTGACACAGGCAGACCCTCAGGGAAGCGTGTGTTTGCACGCGCAGTACACGGAATGTTCCACGGTACCCATTCCTGTGAGCTGCCTTTTGAGAGGGCCTGGGGCCATAGCCTTGCAGTGGGAGGTGCCCTTGGGACCTGCCTCCTGGCCAGGCACTCACCCCCCAACCCCTCTGCACCAGACCTGGACCATCTCTTCATCCTCCAAACTTCGGACAGCACATCACAGGAAGTAATCCGGCTCAAGATACTAAAAAAAAACCATACCTAGGGAGTCTTACAAGCGTGTGTCTTTAAAGGAAAATAGATGTCATGTCTTAGAAATTGCATACTATGTGCATTCATGGGGAGACACTTCGAGAGGAAGTTAGCAGCCTGCCCAGGTCAAGTTCGTTCAACTCCCCTAACACAAGTGGACAGGGTTTGCCTCGAGCCACAGCCATTTCTTAGTTTAATGAAGACTTTAAGAGGAGTGGTACCATTTGACGCACACCACTGGGCATCTCTACAAGATGGCGCACGCTGAGGATTCCCTGCCTTGCGGGTGCATATGCCTCTCTGACGCCCTTTCTGTGTTCGGTGCTTGGGAAGCATTCCTGCCTGTGGGGCTGGGCTTGGGGCTTCATTACTCCCCCTTTCCTATAATACATTGAAGTAATGAGCTGGTGTCAGGGGAAGGCTTGTATAAAATACCCAGCCCTTCCTTTGGGACTCTTGTTGGGAGAATAGGTTAACTAGATGGTCAGGAGGTGTTTTCACAAGACTCTCAGAGCGGAAAGTGTGTGTCAGTGGTCCGCTTGCTCAGGTCTGAGTGTGTCTGCTCTACGGTGTGAGGCTGGACCAGGAACCAGTCCCTCGCAGGGACCTCACCCTTCTCGGGCCGTTGTCCTTGCCGCCGCCAGTGGTCTGGTTATTTTTGTCCTGGATTCCCGCCTCCACCCTGCAGTGGACTGTTCTTGGGCCCCTGATTTTAATTCACATCATCTTAAACGTTAACAAAGGAACACTGTGTCGTGATTTTGGTTCTAGGTGGCCAGCCTGGTATCTGGTTTATGGCGTCTGTCTGACAGACTTCCAGGCTTGCAGACAACGCGTCCCCCGAGATTCTGGATTTTCCTGGCCATCCCCCAACTGCTCCCTTGACCTAATCAGCCATCCCAATTGTGAGCGTGGCTCGGGACCAGGAAACGCTTCTCAGAGTACAACATCCTCACAGCTGCAGATGTTTTACGAGGTGCATAACACAAAAGCAACATTTTACAAAATATCATTAGGTGAGATTTAGAGCCTGCAGGCTTAGGCAGTGTGAGGGTGATTGCTGGATTTTTTTTTGCCTTCCAATGTGGGTGTTAAGTGGACAGGCCAAGCTGGGGGCGGCGGAAGGCTGACGCTGGACACCTGCCCGCCGTCCACAGGGTCCTGGCCATGCCCTTAGCATCAAAATGTGGTAGTGCAAAGGTCAAATCCATTTACCATCTGGGAAGAAACTGTTTCCTAAAAATCCTAGCATTCATTTATTTGTTATGCAAGTATATGACAGCTCAGCGTTGTTCTTAGAGCTGGGGACGCGACGGTGACCAACAGAGATCAAGTTCCCATCCTGGGATGTACTTTTTCATCATGGCGCTCATTAATCATACATAAGATCGTTGAAACTATGCCAAACACACTTTCCCCAACAAATCACACCCGTGCCAGCGGTAACTCATGGCATCTTTTAGAAATAGAGTATCTCTTTAGGGGACTGAGCTTCTTAAGGCTTTTCATAAAGCTGCATACACATTTCCTGCTTCCTGCCCGTGGTATTGTTACGGGGAACGGGGAGAGGTGTTTTATAGAAATGGAGCTTCGAGGAATTCTAGTTTATTCTCTTGATACCAAACTTTAGACAATTGTACTATGATGGAATTTTGTTCTCACATTAGAACATGGGTAATACCCTTTCCCTTCTGGATGATCAGGAGAATTGCTCTATTTTTGTACCATGTGGCGATGGGCTTTGTCTGGGCTTGCTGGTGCCCCCGGCTCCTGGCTGTCAGCTCCTGCCTCATCTGCCCACTGTCCCTCCTCCCCTCCTCACGGATGGTCATTTCCTTGACTGTTCACAGTGGTTGTTGTAAAACTGTATTTCCTAATGAGAACGTTACAAATGTAAACATCATCCCTGTACTTGTTTTTCATTGTGAATTAAAATCGTGCAAGTTCTTCACAAATACAGCTTTGTTTTAAAGAATGTGAACTGTGCAAACATAACAAAAAGGCGGGAGGCGCCTGGGTGGCTCAGTCAGTTAAGCGCCTGACTCTTGATTTCGGCTCAGGTCATGATCTCACAGTTTGAGGGTTTGAGCCCAGCATCGAGCTCTTCGCTGACAGTGCAGAGCCTGCTGGGGGTTCTCTGTCTCCCCCTCTCTCTGCCCCTCCCCTGCTCGTGCTCTCTTTCCCTCTCAAAAATAAATAAAGAATAAACATAAAGAAATAAAGAATGTGAACTGGGTAGAAAAATAAAGAGTAAGAAGCAGTTCTTTCAAAGTGTTCCTTTCCCACACCTACCTTGAATTATTCCAGAGTCTGTGGAGAGAGAGACCAACCGAGTCTGTGTATCTGTAGATCTCTCTCTGTCTGTGTTTGTATCTCCATACATATCTGTATCTAGACACACAGAGATAGATCTGTCTAGTTATACATAATTATATATAACTATGTAAATGTGTGTGTATATACATGTGTGTTTAAATGTTAGTCTCATAAAAAACAAAAAACAAACAAAAAACCAACCCTCCTTCACAGAAATACCTAGAATATTGTTTGACCAGATACCCAGGTACAATGTAAATTTGTGACACATCAAATTAACCATCACACACACTCTATTCCCATTCCTTCTACAGAGGACATTACTCTAACACTTGGGTGTAATCCATCTAGATGCTTCCTGTGCATTTTCTGGATGTTTGTGTGTGAGTCTTGGTCACCTTTCTTCCTGCCTCCACCTCTTTAATCCATCAGTGTAATAAATGATGCTGCTATAATCCTGGTGTTAGATCCTCCTTTCTGCCTGCAAGGAATGGGGTCTGCATTTGTTTGTTTGTTTTTTTCATGCACCAGCCCTTACAATTAAAAAAAAATTTAATGTTCATTTATTTTTGAGAGAGAGAGAGAGAGAGAGAGTGAGCGAGCAGGGGAGGGGCAGAGAGAGAGGGAGACACAGAATCTGAAACAGGCTCCAGGCTCTGAGCTGTCAGCACAGAGCCCGATGTGGGGCTCAAACCCATAAACCGTGAGACCGTGACCTGAGCCAAAGTTGGATACTTAACCGACTGAGCCACCCAGGCGCCCCCAGCCCTTACAGTTTTTAAGTAGAAACATCCCAACCCATTTTGTAGTTGCTGCCCCAACTTTCCTATGGTGTGAGGGCTTAAAAATGAAGCTTGTATTTGGGGAACTAGAATTTCTAGCTCATGTCCAAATGGCCGCTTCCACGTGTAGGTAGTGTACTTGTTTTTTTCTCAATATTATTTTATTCTCATGGACACTTTGCTTGTAATTAAAAAAAAATAGTGGCTTCAGGGGACATCTGCAAATGGGCTTCTGTCATCAGAGCAAGTGGTTAATATTTATTGCCTTTGTGACGAGACTTTTGTTGTGATTCGTCTTGGGAAACCATGGTCTGAGATTACTGAAGATTTTCCCTCCAACGCTCCCGTCGAGGGGCGCCGAGATGCCCCAGCTAGAGCAGAGAGTTTAAACAGTAGTCAAACAGCAGTCTTTCTTACACAGAGAAAGGTCAGAAAGACTCCCGGGGGGAATGGGATAAAGATAATTGTTTTTAATAGGAATGTAAGTCAGTCTCTGTCGGGAGACTAGGTATCTCCCTTCTGCGTCTGATACCACTTTATGCTGAGCCCTCAGGTTTAGTTGTCTAGTTTTCCCCCTGATAATCTTCATTCTTGGCCTAAGATTGTGCTAAGATTCCCAAGGCTACGATTAGCAGCAGCGAGCTGCTCCTTTTGGGAAGTCTTATGGTAGGTGGGGCCGTGGTAACAAGGCATGGAGGTGAGCACAGCCTCAAAAGAGAGAGCTAAACCAAGAGGCAGAGGCTCAGGAACACTGGCACGCACTCATTGCTTTATTGTCCACTGATGGAAATTCCTCCTTTTAAACCAGAGTCCGTAGGTAACATTGGGTGGCCAGATTGGCAAAGGTGAATGCTCTTTGGGAGATTTTTGAAGGGCAGATTTTCAATGTGTGTTGAAACCTTTCAAGATACCTCTTTCCTTCAGTCCAGAAATACTGCTTCTAAGCATGTCTCCTGAGACCAAAAGGAATGAGATGCATGAAGCTATGGGTCTCCATTCCAAAGTTTACTCATAATAGGGAGAAATAGGAATCAATCTCAGTATCTAAGAGTGAGGATTCATGAAATAACTATGAATAGTTATTATATACTAGATACTAGATATTATAGTAGGTATATAATAGGTATTATATACTAGATACTACCGTACCATACACTAGAATATAACGTTCCGCTGTAGTAGATATATAATAACATTCCGCTATAGTAGGTATATAATAGATATTATATACTAGATACTACTGTAGCATATACGTTCTGCTGTAGAGGTTGACACAGAAATATTTGTATTGATGTGAAAAGATGTTGCTCCTGTTTTCCTCATTGAAACATAATAGCAGATAATCCTATTTTGGTATAGAAAAAAAAGTGTGTGCGCGTGTGTGCATGCACGTACACACGCATGTGTGTTTGTAAGATTGTGTATGTCTGGGGAATTTTTTTCATCTCCATTTTCAGATTTTTTTCTGTAATAAATATGAGCTTCTTGTACAATCATGTAAAAAGGAAGAGGTTACACTGTGTCCAGCATGCCTTACGTATAAGTCAGGAAATTGTAGACTACTTGAGAAATACCTCTGTGCAAAGAAGCTCAAGAGGAGATTTTGGTACTTACCAAGTGGAGTCACACGTTTGCCAGACCCTTTACGCGGCAGTGAGCTGACAGGGTGGGCGGGAAGATGCAGACATTGGTAGCAGTGAACTCTAGTTCAGAGAAACGGAAGCCTTAGCAGCTTGTAAGCCTGGGCTCACTTGTGCTCTCTTCTCTTTAAAATGAAATTTTCGTGGAACATTTCACTCTGTAGAAGGAATGACTTCGTTCAAAGAACGTAGAAGCTGGGGCATATTAAATAGCCTTTCCTGTAGTCCCAACAGCATAGAGATCCTTGGACTGCAGAACGGATGTCAGTGTTTAGAAAACTCAACGGGAGTCCCTAAAACTAAAAATTCTAATATTTGTGATTCGGTATTCTTCAGCAACTAGGGACCTTATTGAGATAAGCAGGTGGGACCGTCCATGGCTTCCCCTTGTTCCGTGAAAAATTACATTCTTGTTAAAATTCTGGCCACAGTAGAGCTGGGTCTCAGTGGAGTGGCTCTAAACGTTAGCTCTGCGACCCCCACGTGGTGGGGTGTGTGGCCGGCCGTGCTCAGCATCCTGCGATCCATCCGATCCATCCTTCATTCTGGACGGTGACGTCATACCCTGGGTTGGGTTTTTGCATGCCACCGGATCTCTGTGTGTGAGGGCGCTTGGATCATTTTCCTTTGTTACAGAGTGTTTAGTCAGCTCAGCAGTTGCTACAGCAGAATACTATAAAGTGCATGGCTTAGCCACAGCGGAAATTTCAGTCCTGGAGCCCGGAAATCTGCGACCAGGGTGCCCACAGGGTCAGGCTCTGGTGGGGGTGGGCTCCCTGGCCCATGGATGACCGATCATCGCCGGCGCAGCAGCCGTGGGAGTCCCCTGGGACGTCTTTCTTTCTGACACCAGATACGTGTGGGTTTTCCATCCCAGTTCTCCAGTTCTCTGACACCAGTGGGGTCTCCAGCAATTTCGTTAATTCTGACACCGACTGTCCAGAGTTAGTGCAGACCCCACAGGTTTCGGGCGCAGGCCCCCAAGACTGCCCCCGCTTTCAGACTCCAGTCTCCACCTAAGGTCACCTTCTCACCAACTGGCTATAAAATTTGGGGGTTCCCACCCCTGCCCCTCTTCATGTTCGATAATTTGCTGGAATAACTCACAGAACTCAGGAAGGCACTTTCCTTACTATCCCTGGTTTATCATAAAGGGTAAAGGCCAGAAAGGGCCAAATGGAAGAGGTGCTTGGGGCAGGGCACGGGAAAGGGTGTAGAGATTGCATGTCCTTTCCCGGCGTGCCGCCCACCCGGCACCTCAAGGTGCTCACCCACCCAGAAGCTCCCCAAACCCCGTCATTCAGGGGTTTTTATGATGCAGCTTTCATTAAGTAGACATGATTTGCTCTAACTATGCAGTCATTGCCTACTGGCTGGGGCTGTGCAGAGCAGCGGTGAGATCTGACCTCCAGCTTGTTTGGTGGTTGGCCTTTCTAGAGACTGGCCCCCGTTTTGAAGCTACCAGCACCTGGCCCCTGATATGTGTCATCTCATTCGCATTCAAGAAACAGTCGTTTCTATGGGTTTTAAGCACCGTGCACCAGGAACTGGGGACAAAACCCAAATAATTTAATTTTTATTATGCAGCCCCTCCCGCTGGTCTCCCTGCTTCCACTCTGGTCTTCTGGTGTGTTTCCATCCAGCAGCCGGACTCCATGCTGGTGCTTGGTCTCAGCATTTGTGCCGCGGCCTCTGGGGTTCTGATGCTTCCTTGAGTCCCCCTCCTGGTTCACGCAGGCCCCGGCCTCCCCGCTGGAGGTTCCCTCCGCGACCCCTTCCCTCGCTGCCTTCCCATCTTTGTCCAATGACTTCTTCCCAGGGAGCCCCCCCCCCCCCCCCCCCGGCCTTGAAGCATCCTACCTGAGATTGAGCCACGTCCCCTCTGCACTCAGAGCCTCTCTTACCCAAGTCCACCTTCTAACACTCTGCCATTGCCCGTATGTTAGGTCTAGGTGTGCTGTCTCCCCCCCCCGCTAGAAGGCAAACCACATAGGGCAGGCGTGTTGGGTCCGTGGTGGTTCCCGGGCACCGTGCCTCCCTCGTGGTCGGCACTCGGTAAACACTGGAGAGTGAGCAAGTGGCTGGCTTGTTCTAAACCGCTGCCCCGCCCCGGACTCGGGGTTCTCTGTTCCCAGCACTGCTCGCCTGGCCTGCCCCCCACCTCCGGGGGGGACAGTGCATGCATGAAGGGTCTGCAGGGGTGACGCCTGGGCTCTGCCCCTCTGACCCGCTTCCCTCTTCACTTCTAGACCGGCCTTATTGTCGCCTGCTACCACGGCTTTGTGGACACCGTGGTGGTCTTAGCGGAGTGCCCCCACGTTGATGTCAACTGGCAAGACAGCGAGGGGAACACGGCCCTAATCACAGCCGCGCAGGCAGGTAAGACCCAGCTGTGCCTCCCCTCCCAGAGCCAAGGCTGGGGGGCAGCTGCCCGGCGGTGGGGGTGGGGTGGGGGCCCTGCACACGGACTCAGCTCGTGAGATGATCGTAAAGACGGGGATTCATCAGAAATCATGAAACCGCTGATGGGTCTGCATCCACATCATTGCTGCGCATTCGGGACGATGCAGAATTTACTTGTGCGGAGCTCAGGGTTGGGCAGCACCGGGCGAGGTACTCTGAACATGAAGCTGCACCAGAAGCCCACCCAGTTCCCCAGTGCTTGGGGCTGGGGAGCCGGAAGGTGCTGGTGCACTTGTTACTGAAAGGGACTCGAGTGGTAGTTACTGTACCAAATAGGCGTAGTTACGCCTGACCCTGGCCTGTAGCGTGAAGAGAAGCCTGGAGCTCCCTGCTGAGAGCCTGTCGGTGCAGCAGGGCAGGGCCGTTAGGGAGAGAGCCCGCAGGTGTGCGTCCCCCAAGGGCCCTTCAGCCCAGGATGGTCACTGCCAGAAGTGGCACTTCTGCCGCCACCAGCAAGCGCAGCGCCTGTGGCTGTCTTCCTCTAGGATCCTCTTCCGGCATTTTGGAGACGAACGCAAAGCGTCCCTTCCGAACCACGCTTCATCTGTAACTGTGGGGTCAAGTGACAAACCCACCTTGAAAGCTCGCGGTGGCTTCGAGGAGTAATCCGTCTCCTCAGTCTGGGCTGCCAGTTGCAAAGAAGCGGCTTCCTGCTGAGCTGGGAAGAAAAGACGTTCGCTTATGAAAGGAATGTAGGACACCTCCCGTGTCCCGTGTCCCCCAGCTGTTGAGCATCAGACTCGGGGCCGGGAGGCTGGCAGCGATGCCCCAAACCACGCCGCACATCAATTCTGGAAATGGACCGTCTGCTGCTCCCGCCGCAGAGCGACCTCTCTGTCTCATATTTTGCATCACGAGTGCCTGGGTCAGAGCCAGCGTGGGTGACTCTGATCCACGGAGCCCAGGGAGCCCGCAAAGCCAGCATCTGGCAGTTTCACTCCCCATCACGTAACGGGAGGTAGCCTGTACTGTACACACTGCTTTTCAGTCGAGGCGGGTGAGCAGAGAATTCCCCACACTTAGGGGCCAGGCCGTGCAAGCACACGTTTGCCTCGTCAGGTGTCTGGGTGCGAAGCTCTGCCTCAGAGAGGCACTCCAGGCTTTGTAAGGCCCGGGTCCGCAATGTCTGGAACTGCAGAAGTGTGAGAGGGTGTCGAGAAGCTTTCGGTGATCATGGGCTCCTCACTCATTGCCTCCCCCTGGCCGGGAACCGGGGATGCCAAAGTCAAGGGCAGTTCTGCCCTCAGGTAATTCTCCAGCTCCGTAGGCGTCTGATGGAGCTCTGATGTTGAACTCTGGGTGCTGTGGGTGAGAACACGTCACCCAGCCTGGGGGTTCAGGACAGGGGTCGTGGAAGAGGGGGACTTGAACTGAGTGCCAAGGAACGCAGAGGGAGGCCGTTGCAGCTGAGGCATCCGGAGGCCCGGGGCCGAGAGGGAGCCCGGCACTTCTCAGGTGGCGTGCCTGGCAGTAGAGTTGAGCGTGACTAGGAGAGATGAGAGGTGGTCCTGTGAAGAGATGGGGACCAGATCATTAAAGGTCTAGGTACCATGTGAGGGAGTCTGTTCGAGTGCCATGAGGCTGGGTGTGTGCCGACAGGGGCTGACTAATCCCTGTGGGTCCAGAAGTGGTTTCAGAGGCAGAGAAGGAGCAAGAGCTGCCCGGCAGAAAGTGGTGTGTGATGTGGATGGTGGAGGGGAGGTGGCATCTAGGGTGGCCTCCCGCCTCGGGACAGGGGATGACTAATGGCAAAGGGGTGTACGGAAAGCAGTAGATGGAGAAGCATTGGCCCCATCTGGCGCTCAGGCCTTTGAGACGTGAGACATCTAAGTAAGAGGTCTCTACGGCGGGTGGAGAGTCTGTAGCTCCAAACTCCACTGCCCATTGAGGGTCGGATCGGGGCGTCAGGGATGGGCGAAGAGTGGGGCACAGACTAGATGTGAACACTAGGAGAACGTGCAGTAGGAAGAGATTTCCTTTCTTATTGATTTGCAAGAACTCTTTGTGTGTTAAGGATTTTGGTTGTGGTTTAACACCCATGAGGCACCTTCTGATTTCTTGCCTTTTCAAAATGTTGTATTGGGGCACCTGGATGGCTCAGTTGGATAAGTGTCTGACTTTGGCTCAGTCATGATCTCATCGTTTGTGGGTTTGAGCCCCGCACGGGGCTCTGTGCTGACAGCTTAGAGCCTGGAGCCTGCTTTGAATTCTGTGTCTTACTCTCTCTGCCCTACCCTACTCCTGTGCTCTCTCTCTCAAAAGTAAACATTAAAAAAAATTTTTTTAATTTAAATAAGAAAATGTTAGTATTTTGTGTTCACATAGGAGCATCAACAACTTGTCCTTTGCCTGTTTTTTTTTGTTTTTTTTTTGTTTTTTTTTTTTTTTGCATTGAGTGTTCAGGGGAATTAGTCTGAGTCCAGCCTCCGTTTGTGTCTTTCTTGCTGAGACTTGGAAGTCTCTCCCGCCTCATCCTTGACATTGGAAACACCCCCCACCCCAACTATCATACATCTCAGCTCCTCTCTGTGCCTGTTTTGACTTATATTGGGTATATTTTTACCATAGGAAACCCTTTTCTGTTAATCTCTTTGAAACACTCTCTGCTTTGTTTTGTTCTTTCTTCCTGAGATCCCCTCTCAGGCGGAGAATAAGTCACCTGGTCCTGACGTCACAGCTTTCTCTCATTCCCCCCCCCCCCCCCCCCCCCCCCCCCGCTCCCCATCCTTTTACTCTTAAGTTCTGGGCAAATTCTGCATATTACTTTATGAATTTATTTTTATGCCATTCATTGGATTGCATTTACTTTATTCTTCTTGAGCATATGGAGGGTCAGTCTGTTCAGGCTTATACAACAAAAATCCCACGTACTGGGGGTGGGGATTAAGCAACAGACATTGGTTTCTCATAGTTCTGGAAGCTGGGAGTCCAAGATCAAGGTGTCAGGGGTTTGGTTCCTGTAGGGACTGTCTTCCTGGCTCCTTGCTTATGGTGCCTTCTTGCTGTGTCCTCACTCAGTGGAGAGAGAGAGTGAGATCTCTGGCGTCTCCTCTTATTTGTTTGTGGTTTATTTACTTATTTTGAGAGAGAGAGAGCAGGCAGGGAGAGAAGCAGAGGGGGAGAGGGAATCCCAAGCAGCTCCATGCTCAGCACAGAGCCTGACGTGGGGCTCCATCCTACAACCCTGGGATCATGACCTGAGCCAAAGTCAAGAGTCAGACGGTTAGCTGACTGAGCCCCCTGGGCGCCCCATGGTGTCTCCTCCTCTCATAAGGACACCTGTCCAGTTGGATCAGGGCTCTGGCCCTGTGACCACATTTGAACTTTAATTACTTCCTCAAAGGCCCTGTCTCCAAATATAGTCACACTGGGGCTTGGGGTTTCAACATATGAACTTGGGGGAGGAAGGACAGAAACATTCATTCTGTGACATCCATCCTCATGCAGGGACCGCGCTTTTCCTGAATTGATGTATTTGAAGTCGCACAGGACCTAGGCCCTCTCAGGGGTCTAGAGAGGCCCAGCAAAGGGGGCTGCGGCACGTGCCTCCCGGCCCGGCCTGTGGCCTGCGGTGCAGACGGAGGAATTCGGGGCCGCGAGCAGCCACCGCAGATTTCCCCGTCCCTGGTTCATCCCCGGGGTTTCAGTTCCAGGCTGTGCGTGGTGGGGCAGCGGCCTGTGTGAGCTGCGGCCGCGCCCGGGCCACCAGGGACTTCCTGCTGGGCCACTCCCCTGGGTAATGGAAATGGCCTTGGCAGCGCACGGCCCACCTTTCCTTCGGGCCGCCCTTCTCTTTTGGGCCGCTGCGGCTTGGCTCCACCCCTGCATCTCGCATCCGTCCCCACCTGCAGCCGCCCCCTTGTGGGAAGCAGGGAAGGGGACAGACTCCTGTGTTCACGGCCCCGGCTCTGACCCCAGGAGAGCTGGTGGTCCCTGGTGGGCCCCTCCCCCAGCGTGGGTCAGATCGCAGGCCGGGGCGTATCTGGTTACATGGGCACCGCGTAGACTGGGCGTCTGGGAGGGTGGCCGGCCCGGAAGGTCCTCTGCTTGGCTCCGCGGGGGTTCTAAGTTGCCTATAAAATACAATACACAGTGTGTGGAAGAAAACCACATAAGCAGCTCCAGTTCAACACAGAAAGACAGTAAAGTCCAGAGTGAAAATCTCTCAGCTCCTCACCCCTGGGGCCTCCTGGAGGTAACCGTTAATTTGATGTGTGCATGGCTTCTCTTCCATTTTCCTAAAAATATATGCATATCATTATAATCTATTCTTTTCCTTGTTTTTTTAAATGCTTATTTATTTATTCTGAGAGCAAGAAAGAGAGAATGAGAGAGAGAGAGAGGGAGAGTGGGAGCAGGGGAGGGGCAGAGAGAGAGGGAGAGAGAGAATCTCAAGCCGGCTCCACACTGTCAGCACAGAGCCTGACGTGGGGGCTCCATCTCCCTGTTCGTGAGATCATGACTGAGCCAGGATCAGGAGTTGGACGCTCAACTGAGCCACCCAGGGGCCCCTCTTTCCTTGTTTTTAAGTTTTCTCTTTCTGCTGGTGTCTGTGGTCCTTTGTTTACTGATTTGCTCAGGCTGTGAATGGGGCCCGCTGCCTCTGGCCCCACTCTCTTCTCTGCCTGGGGCCCCCTCCCTGCAGCTGGGCTCTGACCCCTGGGACACCCATCCCAGGCCAGGCTTAGAACTGACTTGTTTGGGGGTGCTGGGAGTGAAGGAGGGAGAGGGTTTTTTTTTTTTTTTTTTTTGCCACCTTAAAGAAATCTGATTAAAAAGCATTTCCTCGTTTGTCTTAATTGCCTCAAAGGAGGACGTAAAATAGTTTTCCCTGATTTGTTTCTGAAGGTGGTGACCGGACCCCCTGGGGCTGCCCCTCTCTCCGTGAACTTTGTGACCTTAGAGCACAGCCTGGCTCTCATCAGCAGCCCTGGGTGGGTAATCAGTGTTTTGATGCAGTTTCGGTTAGAACAAGGATTGCCCAGCTCTGCCCCCTGAGTTTCAGATTGAAAAAGTCCGCGGAGGGGCCTGAGGAGGGGCATCTCACTACGTTCCCAGCTGCCTCCGCCCATGCTGCAGGTCTGGGGACCCCACTGGGGTGAGGCAGAGAGAGGGAGAGACAGAATCCGAAGCAGGCTGCAGCCTCCGAGCTGTCAGCACAGAGCCCGACGCGGGGCTCGAACCCACGAACTACGAGATCATCCCGTAGATGCGTGACTGCTGAGCCCCCCAGGCGCCCCAGAGCACTGAGGCCTTGGAGGCTGTCACTGCGAGCAGTGGCTGGGATGGCTCTCAGTGGCACTCAAGGCTGGGGATGTTTGAGGGACACAGAGGCATCATTAAAGTGAGAAGAAAGGAAAAAGCAGTTGAGAATCTGCCCAGGCTGTTCCCTGCTGGTTTAGGAAAGCGGCTACTTGAGCTTTCAGCTGAGACATGGTCTTGCCCCATTTTAATCCAATTGCATAACCAGTTTTATTTACTTGGTGATTTCTTAATTCCACAAGATATCTAGTGAT